>NW_020799091.1:13636746-13657753 GCF_003259725.1 Athene cunicularia | reverse complement strand
GGGAGGTCGGTCGGTGCGAGCCGGGCCCGGGCCGCCTGGCGCACTTTCTCCCGATTCCGCAGAGATTTCACTGACTCTGTAGCCTCCCCCCTGCATTTATGCGTCGTGGATCTGAAAAGCTGTTTTATACGTTGACAAGAGACCTTGAGAAATACCTTTTATTAGGTAAAACAGGTGAAGGAAGGAGAGACAAAACTGCCAAAATAGCCTCAAGAAGTGCCTTTTAAATACAGAAAAACTGTCACCAACCCCGTAGCAACATCTGCGTGAAGGTGTAGCCTTTCAGAGCGGATAACCAAGGAGCACGCCCTTCTTCCCAAGAAAAAGGAAGCAATTTCTACCTGAATTCCTGCAGAGAGAAGGCTACCTCCCTTATAAAGCTGGAGAACAGCCACGTTTATAAGTAGTTAGTAAATAAGCTTCCACCAAAACAGTGATACAGAGTATGCACGTGTCGCTTGCAGGGATCCACAATCAAGTAGGCAAAAGTCTGTTGGTGGCTTTTGCTTGAAGGGTAGCATAAGCCATTATCATCCTGAGAGAAAGTAAAAAAACCCACAGTATTAGAAACAACATAGATACCCATGAGAGAATTCATAAAATCTGAATGAAATGTAGCATTTTGTTCCAATGGTAACAATTTATTTCATGGCAAAATAGAATAAATACACCATAATTTATTTAAGCAGCATTATGTCTCCGTGAGGATCCTGACGCCACGAAATGCACGCCAGTTCTGTCTGCATAGTTCCAGTAATCTTGAAGTAAATGTAATATGAATATAAAATGTAAAATTAAAACATGTAAGCATGTGCTTATGCCATTAGAGCATAAAATACAGATGATTAAATACACAACAGCCCAATCAACGTTTCCTTTGGACCAGAACAAAAAGTTTGGGGTCTATATATTAATACATAAAGCTGTTCTATCAGTAATTCTTTCTCACTTAACATTTGCTAATGCGTCTGTTCAGTTTCAAATATTTGCATTTAAGGAAAACTTTCATTACAGCTCTTATTAACAACTTTGAACAGTTCTCCAAAATATTTTGTGTGCCAATACTCAGAAAGGGTTTGAAGGGAATCTAGGCACCTAGCTTCAAAATCCTCATGCTGAAAAAACATGTTCAGCTGACAAGCAACACAAGAACTGGGCTCTTCAATTTAACATCCTACGTCTGCACATGTCAATAAAAACTTCAGCACTGACAGGGCAGCACAGCTTGACACACACTTCAAATCCAGTAGGGATCCAGGAACTACATAGGGGGATCTTTGGAGGGTTGGATTTTTATTTTTTTTTTTCAGTCTGGTAACTGAACATCTAAAAGACAAGCAAATAAGTAGCTGACACCTCCTTTCTTTTAAAATATGTAACAGTTTCTTCCTGCTCCCCAACAGCTTTATACAACAGTTGAAGAGATGTAGGTTCTGTTTCAATTTTTTTGCCTAAGAGAAATTGCTATATTGCATATATTGTCCATTTTCTCCAGAAAAAATTTAAACTCCTGGACTACAGACTATTCCAGATTAGAGGCACATCTCTCACATACTTTTGTTGGAGCTGTCTTCCTTTGCATAAAATAATCCATCTTATTTGGACCAAGGACACATGAAAACTGTAACCTCTCTCAGTGGTTAAGGCAGTCACCTTAGACGGAAAAGATCTGTGTTCCAATTTCTGCTCCAAGGACCGTTTCTGAATTTCATCCAGTAGGTATTACTGGTACCCCATTTTTTCTTCTGTTATTTCAAAAAGGATGAACCCCCTACTATATGTTCTTGTGTCTTCCTTTGGGGGATTATTCTAGAGCATAAATCTTGAATTAAGATAAACACCACCACAAAAGCATTTTTAAGACAGGTAGAAATTTGATAATGTTTATTCACAGCATTTTCCAATGGTAGTCAAATGCCTCAAGCTAAAAATAGCATTCTATTTTTAAGCAACACAGCATCAAGCTCTGTAGCTCCAATTTTAAGATGCCTAGCTCTCTTCAGGTGTTTTTCAGGGATACATAGGTATCAAACACTGGATTCACAGTTGCAGTAAGAAGAGCAAGCTTTAAGATTTTACAGTACTCAGCATCACAATGCCTTTGGAGTTTGATCCAAAAATAACCTAAGCTAATGCATGAAACTGAAAAAAAGCAAGAGAAGATCGACCCCAAAATGTGATTGCTAGTTAAACTTTTTTCTCATTGCCACTGAAGATCCTGCTCCTGCAGTCCTTGTGGAACTGACTGACGTCAGTTGAGGTTTTGGCTGTTTAAAGGCAGTGTTGGCACACTAAAAACTTGTTCAAGAACAAAACCGAGTTAAGTTCTGGTGATCTGGCATTTCAAGAAACTCCATAATATACCAAACCTGGTATCAGGAAAATAAGAAATATAATCTATTTAAATGAAAATGGTTCTTCATTTGCATTAGTAAAGAAGGTCATAAACCCCTTAAAATACTTGAGCATAAAGGCTCTGGAATTTACAGAGACTTACTCTGGGTTTTAGAGCAACTGGGTGCATGTACACAAATTAAGAATCATACCAATTCCATCTGCAGTGTGGACTTGGGTTCAGACATGCAGGGGGTGTAATGATTGATTTACTGATGTTAGAGTAGGATCATTTTTTTTTTCTTTGTAGGAACACAGATAATGAGCGGATTATTTAAGAGTACATATGCATAACATAATGCATAGCATCAGACAGAAATAAAAATACTGCTGAACATCTCTCAGAACTGGATCACTTAAAAAACTTTTTTTAAAAAAATACTTTTTGAATAAACTATGCATTACACTGATTTCTAACACTGCCATAGCTTGAGTTCAGATAAAGAAAGTTCTAACAGATCAGGTAGCATCCAAATACTTCAGCTGTAACGTTTCATTATATACAAGCCCCAAAGCTCTCAAGGGTATTCGGAGTTCAACAGAGGACTTGGTCACAAAATTTAAAATTATTTCTCTTGTGATGCCCAGGTCTGTCAACTCTTGAAGCGATCTACAGACATTTATAACTCCACCTTAATACCTTGAAATAATTACGTCTCTAATACTGTGGATTTTTGAATATTGTTTCCAAAACAAGGGCTTCTTAGCAACAGCTTGAAAAGCAAATAAAAAGGAAGGGATGGTGTCAGGATGGGATTACATAAACTTCTTAATTCCTGATTCCATTTGTACTTGTGCATATATATGACTATATTTATTTGTCCATTTAGTAGTCCAGCATGCAAAAATGTGTGCTCTTCTACCTTCTCAGCTGCTCTTCCAGTCACTTTTACCAGCACAGCTTTTTTTTTTTTTTTTTTTTTTTATCAGGCTAAGAGGTTATGTCCATTTCTTTCAGATAGAAACCAAGCAAACATGATTTAAAAATTGTCAGTTCAACATTAATGTCATAATGATACAATCTACAGTTATTTACCAAATGAACTCAGAAACTAAATCTACTGCAGAAGTGTAGTTATCTCCTTGAGACATTTTTCATCATAAGCACAAGACATTTGTGTTCCAGTAGGTGCCCTTCCTGTCACTGCCAAGTAGAGTTTAAAGAACTTTGATCCACAGAGCCACTAAACAATCTAGATATACCCATTTAAGCTTTTCTCTATTCTGAGAGAAAATTCTTCAGCATGTTCTTTAATGGAAAGCAGAATTTCAGAATTCTTCTTCACCTCACAAATTTTCAGAATGTGCAGTAAAGCCCAATTTTCCCCCAAGCCTACAGGCAGGATAGCCTGCTCTGTATTTACACTGGATTTTCTTTTGTCCATCCACTTTTTTGTTTTCAAAAAGTTGACAAAGCTTGTCTTTTTTTCCTTTTTTTTTTTTTTTATACTGATGATATTTAATGTATGGCAAAGACAGTTAGGGGAGATCTTAACTATCATGCACCTACCTACACACAGAAATCCACACAGTTCACATCAATACATTTGATTCAGAGATGGGAAGGAAACCGTAATAACAGAAGAACATCAAGTTATCAGGGTTTTGCTTTTTTATTTTTATTACAGTCTGCAGCATAGTAAAAACGTAAAATTTGATACACCCATAAAGTGCTTATTTTCAAAACCCTTTCAAAAGCCTTTCATGAATCACACACAGTACTTAAAAGATGATGACCCACAGACAAACAGCTGGGCTATTGGCAATTTACAGGGAAGTTTGTGCAGTCCGAGATGACATCAGCTAGTTCTTTTGAAAGTGGGTACGTTATCTGACATTTAAGTATTACATATTCTGGTTACTCAAGAAGAATTTGGAGTAGTTCATCCTACTGTAACAATTAAATGACAGATATGCTGAATCTAGTAAACATGAAGCCAGTTCTCAAACTTATCTTGATGGTAAATGTATGATTTTGCAAGAGAAACAGATAGGAATGAGACTTGACAAGGGAGGGGAGAAGAGGTTAGCAGTCATCTCACCACCCTAACCTTTTTGTATACTGAACTTCCTTGCAGTCTTTACAGAAACAGATGTAATACAAGCTGCTCAGAAAATTCTAGCCACATTTCCAGAAACAGAACTATACAAAGTCAAGAGTGGATTCTTAATCCTTACTGCTATGTTAAGTAGATCTGAAACAAGAATTTCTCAAACCTAAAGAAATTATTTTTTCATAAACTAGTTTCTGGATGACTATTATGACTTCAAGTGTAAATCCAATAAACCTATTTTTAGTGAGCTATCAAATAAAACTTTAGTTGGTGGTTATTGATGAAGAATTAATAAAGAGGATGAGATCAGGAAAAGAGTTCATGAATAAAAAGTAACAACTATGGAAAAATAACCCTTTAAAATGGAATCTTATGCTTTCTTTGTGTAAATGGCAATTCATTATTTTCATGTTACGTAATGTTACTTCCAGTAAAATCCTGTACCAAAAAATTATTAATACTTACATATGCAGTCACTCTGAAGACTGTAGAAATAATTTGTATTTCATTAGTTTCAGGATTCTTTTGAACACTGAAATACAGGGGAATAAATACATACTTAATATGTACAGTAAGCATGGATTATTAAAACCTTCATTTATTAAATGCATTTTAACATATGCACTGTGTTCTCATTCAAATTTGATCAAGTTCATATTAATAGTTAAAATTCAACTCATGTCACACTGACAATAAAAAGGTGCATTGACCATTGTTAGATAATGTGAATGTTATGAATGTATCTAGTCATCTGAGTTGGTTTCACTGTTTTCAGCTACTAAATCACAGCAATACTACCCAGGCCTAGATGACTCCAGTATAAAGTCTGCATTTTGATAGCTATGAAAAGTTATTAAGCTAAACATTTTGTAAAAATCTTTTCACGTATTCTTTGAGAAAAAAACTTGCAAAGTGAACTTCTTTAATACTGACTACAAGAAGTAGTAGCAGTACAGGTGAAGAAATGCAGACTTTTGCTCATTTTTAATCAATATATAATTATAGTTTAGGCTACTTTTTCCTCCTTTGTAACACTGTATATACAGACAGCTATGCAACTTAGGATAGTATTAGTTCTGAATTTTTGTATTTCCAGGCTGTGTTTGTCGTGAAGACTGCCATTTCTTCTATCATGACTACTAATAACACTACGATATTATTGCAAAGCATCCAGCCATCTCTACATCTTTTAAATTTAAGTATTTTTAAATGTATCATTTTTCCTCAGATCTGCTTTAAGTGATGCTTACATTTCTTCATAAATTAGATCATGTAACTTCTATTAATGTATCTGATTTCACAGATTCCTGTTTATGATAAATCGTTGTGGAGCAGTTGGCACTTATAAATTCCATACTTACACAGTTCTAAGAAATGCATAGATCAAAATCTGCCTTGTCACAAACAAGTTCAGTTCCCAGGAAAGATCCCAATATAGCCAAGTTGCTAGAGGATGTGTGTTAAACACAGCCCAGTTGTACACTGTACCAGCTCCAAGCCGCCTGTGACAGCAGTCCTCTATTACCACTGCTTTTGCAAAGCTTCTTTTTATAAGAACAAAAAAACCCCAAGTCAACCAACATCTTTGTTGATTCAATCTCTCCAACCAATAAAAGAAATTGACTCTCCAATTAACTGATTTCATCTATAGAGTAATGACACAGTCATGTATGAATTAAGCCTATACTGTGAAGTTGATCTTTCCTGTGGTAAGTCACTAACAAGGCTTTCTCAGAATTTTTTGTTGCAGCTGACATGTTGATATACTCAACAGTGGATTAAGATGGCATTGCTGAAACTGGTACTGGCCTCAGCTGTCTGCCTTACCACCCCGCTAGAGATTACTGCCTTCCCAGCAGGGACAGCTCAACTGGTTCATGACTCAACTTCTGACCACTGCAGTTTACAGACCAGCATATTAAGATAAACTAATATGGATGTCCGTTTATGCTAATGCTCTGGGCTGTAAACTGCAGCAGTTCAGGAACTGTTTAAGCATCTCTGATGAAAGAGTGACAACTTTCAGAACAAGGTTAGTGGGGTTAGCACTTTCTACCATATATCACCACCCCCAAAGGCTACAACTGTATTTAAATTACTCTGGCTTCATATTCTTGTGTCTGAAAACAATGCTTTCCATTTCTAGTTTCTTCATTTATATGTTATATATATATATATCTAAGATAACAAAGTAAGGGGTGATAGAGAATAAGTCTTCCTCTTTAATCCACTGCTTTGAGAAATTTTCCCCTTGTGGTTAGCTTCCTGTAAGTCATTTTTCAGACGGAGTGTTTATTTCTAGTACTTTGGTTAATTTTTAAGGCAAAATACTATATCTGCCAAAATCAGATGAGATTCTTCCCTTGCTTCCCTTTACTTGAAAGAAACCAGGAGGTTGACTTTGACAAGCTCGCTTGCTCTATTTTTTTCTTTTTTTCTCCTAAAAGATTTCAGAAAAAACCCTACATTGTCTTCTTGAAAAGGAACATATTTCCTTTAAGATAGTCTTAATATTCTCCTTTGTTCTTTCAAATTGTTAACTTCTGAACTATTAATTGAATATGGTAATTCCTTCATCATTTTAATGTGCATCTATTCTCTTTTTATGAAAGGCAAACTTCTTTCTCGTCTCTCAATTCACTTTCAGTTCTATTTATATCCTAACCTTACTGGCAATATTTTATTAGGCTTTCCAAACATTAAAAGAACAACTCAATGCTTTCACATAAATTAATTTATCCTGGGAGAAAGGGCATGGAGATGGCACAGAAGGAAGAAGAGAACAATGACTACAAGATACTACAGCAGCTGTCACTATGGAAGGGACACTGTCAGAAAAATCAGGGGTTAGGTACAGAAGACAAGATTTATCAACACAGATTCATATATTTTAATTAACAAGTTTTTGTTATGTAAATGTATTCTTTAACTAAACCAAAAGTACTACAACAAGGATTCTGACATTATTTAGCTTACACAAGATACAACACAACGCTAAAATTTTGGATGGATTCCACTGGTCAGACGACTTACTGCTGGATTACTAACAGACAAGAAGGTGTGCAGTAATTCATTAGGAAGTAGTTATTATTCCTTTCACAAACAAGAAAATGTCTGCCATTTAGTAGTTGTATTTAGAAGTCCCTAGCTGTACTTGTAAAACATCTAGAGTGGTTAATTTCAAAATATTACTGCATTCTCTCATAATAAAGCAACATACATGGAAATGCTTTAATAAAATGAAATCTCAAACCTTTTGATGCTATTTTGAACACTAGTGGCTTTGAGTTAGAACTCAGGAAAGCCAGAAGAAAGGCTGTAAGAAGGAGAAGTGGGGAAAAGTTTGTAATAGGTCTGCCACTTCCGACACTAAAGACACCTTTGTGGAACTCCTCATCCCAAGGCTTTTTTCCATAAGAAAAACTTTTACAGGATCAAACCGTGGTGGTTTATACCTCTATAAGGATATCATGATTAGAATAAGTTCATCTGTGGGGCTAACTTTTCAATGCACATCAGCTAGCACCTGATAATTACTATACTATCCACTTGTTTTTCACGAGCCTTCTGAGGCCTCAAGACATAAAAATTAAAGCTTAAGAGGAGTACACTTGACAGGATTTTTTTATACTGCAAAAAGTTCTTAATATCACTTTACAAAGAGTAGAAAATATCCAATGCAACTGCAATCCAAGGTGAAATGAAACCAGATGCAGAATAGCAGTCTAGGAAAGAAGAATTTAAATTCAACAGGAATTTGAAGGTGAACTGTTTGGTAAACAGAACTTGAGAGACCGCTACTCTCATTAACAATTGTTTACTGAAAATAAAAGCCATAAGAAAGTAATTTTCATTGCTTTATTTTCTGGTGTACTTTGTGCAAAAATGAAGTAGGGCACAGCATGGACTAGAAATCATAATACTGTGGCATGAGTGTCCCTCTTCAGAGCTGCATTGCTTATCCTTTCACTGGCTTTTTTTCTCTTAAGATGGTGGTAACAAAACAGCAACATCATTTTGGATAAACTGCAGGCAGGGGAAAATGAGACAAAGCAGGAGACAACCATGACTGTGAAGGGGGAGGGAAAGTCTGAAATGTCAAGATCAAAAGCTTTTCTCATGGGATCAACAGAGAACTTATTATCAAAGGAGAAAAAGAAAAGATTTAGTTAAATTGTGAGTTTCTTTTTAAACTCGTAGTGAGTGTTAACACCAGCTCCACTGGCAGTGAGAAACCAGTAGACATTTATAGGTGCAGAAATGGAGAGACATATGGTAGATAAATATTGAAGATCAGTTGTGTCACATAAACTGAGTAGATGTACTTCAAAACTTTGGAGGCTAGAAAACAAGCTGCCAATGGGAAAAAAGAAACCAAACAAACACCCAAAAACCAGAGAAATGGATCTTGATAAGTTTTCTCCTGGTATTATATAGAAGTAGCACACAGAAGAAAAATCACAGAAATATATAAAGGGTCAATAAAGAACAGGTTGAGGGTAAAGAAAAAGCAAATCTTGAAAACAGGATGAAATTATGGGGAAGATTTTTGAAGTTGCTTTTTTTTTTTTTTTTTTTTTTTTAAGTAACAAGAACTACTTGGCATCCTTGTCAAATTTTACAGCAGGAAAAGGAAAAAGAAGGGGAAAAGTTTTAAGGAGATAAGAAGGTAAAGAAAAGGAGTGGCTTAGAACAAAACTTGAACATGTTTAGGAGAAAACAGCAAAGGGAAGCAATAAAGTGAAGGAACTGATTGGATTTGTGCTTTGTCCTAGGTCAATTCAACAACACAAGGCAGAAACAGCTGTAGTCAATGCAGAGTCAGATAAGGCCAGGGATTAGAGTAACAAACAGCTTGTTTCAAATGCAGAGTGAATGATTTAAAGGGAAGGTAGAGCTGAAGCACTGATGGATCAGTTTATGTCATATTCTGTATTTCTGAAGAAGCCACCTGATTTCCATCTACCTATGGTATTCATACTGATGGTATGAAATATCAAAACTAATCACACTAATAAGAAAGCTCTGGTAACTAATCACTGTATTCAAATTAATACACCAAGCAATCTAAGTTCATTATTGCTAAAAAATCTTTTTGGAATATGAACAAAGCTCAATTTCTCTGTTTCAGTGGTTTCTCTAGAAGTATTGACTGTTCTACTGCTACTTTAATAATTTATTTTAGGTGACTCTGTGAAATAGCATGTGATTAAATCAACTTACACGCCAAAAAGCACTGATGATTAGGAAATCTGAAAGCTGCTTAGAAGATTTGTGAGCTTTTTTGGTTAAGTATTACAAAAAATTCCCAAACCCAGCCAAATATTTTGTTTTAAATATTTTGTATGGATACAGTAATTGATACACAAGTGCTATAGAAGTAAAGAAATATTCAGGTGATTAAGAATCACTGGGTCTAATCCTTTCACTGTACCTTTGTTCAGACATACACATTTTACTCTTAAGTTTATCCAAAGACATTTTAAGAACAGACTTAATGACAAGTACATCTTACACATTTTTTCCCAATATGTTTGTGTGTAATCTTAAAAGAGGAGATGAAATAATAACTGGTCATCACACCATTCCAAATAGAGATGAGAAGGAAGAAAAATATCAATTCCTGCTTTAAGCAATTTGAAGCCTTTGTAGTGTACATTGTAGTGCATTACTTAGTATCCGCATTATTAGAGTTCTTGTACTACCTCTCATTTCAGAGGTCTTCAGTTGTTTTCCATTAATATTGTTCTTTACAGTATCCCATGAACACTTATTATGAGTGCCAAAGTAATATTTCAGTAATATCATTGACAATCTTCATATTCCCAATAGTTTAGCTAGGAATGAGTCTTTGCATAACCGATTACTACGTTCCATTTCCCACTAACTAGGAAATAAGAAATTTTGTCAATCAGATATATCAAAACAGGGTAAAAAAGTTGCCTTTTTTTCTGAATTTGAACCTCTGACCAATCATCTCTAATCTCAAGGAAAAAAAAATACATACATTTCCAAACAATTCCACACACATCATTTGCCAAGTCTGGTGTGTAAGTCCACTGTTTCATGTTAACAGCCAGATTCTAACCCAGCTTTATGCTGTGAGAAGTGTATTTGTGGAATTAATATTGCCAAAATCTAACTGTATTTAAGAAAAAAAACCCAGCACAGCTGGAATAAAATATATACAGAACTAAAAATTTCAACTAAAGTATTTCAATTTTAAAATCCTAAGCCAAAAGCAGTTTGAAAGTAGTCCAAGACTTAATTGTTGATATTTTATCAATGACAGTGGGAACACAATCTGGTTCCAGTGCCATGGCACGTTTTCAGTAGATGATTACAGAAACAAAAATCTTTAAAATGTGAGTGAATTATAAAACATCAATGTCCATATATGTAACATTAAAAAGTTTTTATGTGGGACAGATGCCATTACAATTGCATATATTTTGCCATTGAACTACAACCATTGTTACACAGTAATAGTTGAAGACAAATAAGCTTGCAGATTGATTAAATAACAGCCCTGTTTTTGAAGCAGTACCACACAATAAATTTACACAAATCAACATAAAAGTATCTATGCACAGCACATACATTTACACAATTGTGTAAAACAGAAAACACTCACCTCACCAAGTCTTTATATAAAGCTTTTGTAGTTTCTAAGTATGGGCCAACTACATCTTCAAACTGGCAAAGAGCTCCTCCAATGCAAAGATGCTTAAAAAGACAGAACAGAAATTCCTTGCGATCCAGTTGACTGAATAAGTCATAATGGTCTGAATCTTCCAGAAGCAAGACCTTGTGGAACAAGAAAATAACAAAGAAATCAAATAGAAGAAAATTTCTTATTTGTGATTAAGTTTATAAACAATGCAACTACTTCGCTGTATGCCACACAGAGTTTATGTCCATATAAAATATATGAACTAAGGATGGAAATAAATGTCTCTGTAAATCCTTCTTCCAATGATGTTCCAAATTTATAGATACAGTGTAAAGCAGAATCACTGTCAGATTTGTGCCCACAAGACATAAGGGAAGATTTTTTGAGAGTCTCATTATTCACTGGTTAATTGTTCATCACTAATGAACAATTCATCAGTAATGAAGCAGTCAGTAACCTGAAAATAATCTAGCTGTATTTGGTATGTCAATCACTGCCAATTTGTTTGTCTTTGGTAATTTGCCTACATTTCCTTTTTTACTCTAAGTTTACAGTTATCTCACATTTGTAAAGGAATTGCAAGGATCTCCCAGAGGAGATCACTCAAACTCACCTTATTCTTTACTATAGACTCTAGTGAGCCTTTACCTGTAGCCTGGATTAACCAGACAATACTATCCAGCTGCTTCCATGCATCTCACCTGCCTTTTGTTGCAATATTATGCGAACACAGAGGACTTGCTAGATTAGTCCTAACATTGCACACTGTAAGGGTGGAGAGGAATTGTAACTCAATATGGCTACAAGACATTTGAGTCACATCAGCTGAACTGCAGACGCAAACCCAGGGAAACTGGTCAAAGCTAGACAAGAGTTTATGCTCTCTGGCCCTCTTTATAACATCATTACACAACCTGAGTAAAAAGGGGTCAGGGCAGCAACTGTTGTTGATGGTCACCTCATACGTATGCCAACCCCCTTCTTCACTGGAGCAAGAGAAGATGTGGCAGGTAGGAAAGAAACACGGAGTTTTGCAGCTGAGGGCCACCCTCTGATATCAGGAGATAGACAGTTTGCTGCCCCCTGCAGTCTACCATCCTAGGGCACTGATTTAATTTAATCTGAATTTTGACGTTTTACAAGTAGGAATCACGTTCATTTCAAACAAATGCGAATCCTTCAACTTGCAAATGAAAACACACACATCCCTTCCAAGGGAAGGAAAATGGAAAAAGAGTGAAGCTCCAATCATTTCTTACTTTAAATGCTGCCTCTAATTTTCCTACATTCAATATACTTAATTATTAGAAAACAGTTCACACATACCCAACTTAGAAATAAATACATAGTATTTTGAACTGCTAGGCTACAAACCACATCTGAATTTCAAACACGAGCTTGAGTTCTCTCCTTTTCCCAGAACTTTACAAGACAGACCAGTATTTCAGGCCACATCCTGTAACCAGTGTCACTGGTTCAAATACATTGTCTTCAAAGGATTTACCAAGTGCAAATGAGTGCAACTCTATAATTAAGTACTTACGTTGATTATATATACAAGGAAGAGCAAAATCCAATTCGCCCATACTATGCTTTGCTAATACTAAACAAACATAAGTTTTAGTTTATGATGTCAAAAGAAACACTTACACTGAAGACATACATTGGTTAAGAAGGTGCCACTGTTAAAGAGATTCTTTTTCAGAATAATCTGCTCTCTGACAACTCCACTGGAGCATAACAAACAGTTTTTACCTCACGGGCCTGTTCATGAGTTATATTTAGTCCTTTTCCAGTGTTACACTGAAAAATAATTTTCCTTTTCATAGTTTCCCTTGCTTCAGTGAAAATACATGAAGATGACTTTCCTTAAATGCCTTCACATATTATATGGTCAGCATTCGTGGCCAGGAATGCTTCAGGATTTAGCTATTGAGTAAGTTCAGTTTCATCAACTACCTGGAAGGTTGGGTGAACTCACAGCTCTGCGTATCACGGGACCTTTTCATTGGCACCAACTGTTTTCCCTCCTAGGCAAGTGAGCAGATGCATTTCCCCCCCACACACATACCCAAGCACTGACTATTTGAGACAAGGGTAAGTAGAAGAAGGTTTTACCTTTTTCTCCCACCTAAAAAGGAAAGAGGGCCCACCTGGAAAACAGCCATTGCTTTCACATATTCAGGTCCTGCAGCGTCTCAGTAATTTCTATTGCATGGCTATCAATGCCCATTTTTACCATGGAAAGTAGTATTGTCAGGAAGAAGTATACTGAAAAATGTGTCCTTATGGTACCTAATAGAGTATGAAAAATTATAATAAGCTATTTATTGCTATACTGACCTTCCTTAATTCATCAGAGATGAGAATATCATCGTAATAGTCATCATAACATTTCACAATATCTCCAGTTTCTCTAACAACTCCTCCAGAGTACAGTCGATCAAAAAATGACATGGAAATCTCTGTACAGGGCACCACCGTAGCTTCAATTTTTGTCACTTTGGAACCTGGAATATATAGGAAGGCTTCACTCCAAGTCTCTTGCAATAAATAATAGGAGAATTTCTATATACTAATGGTTTTACAGTAATTTGTAATTAATTTGATGTAGTATGGAAATAATCAACTTCTCTAAATGGTTGTGTGTGGCATATTCTCTACAAAAAATACAGATCACATAAATACGACTCAATCCCACAGTCCTTCAAAAAACAAAGAAAGCTAAGAAACAAGTGTAAAGAAAACATTAACTTCATCTAAATGGTACCTTCCATTCAGGCTCAAGTGTCTGCTCCCCCTGTTGGTATCAAACAAAACAAGTAATAGATGAAACATACTGGAACTCAACATTAACCCTTAGAAATCACATTCCACAGCTTCAGCCTTAAAGAATCTGTGGACAAATAGCAGATTCCGTGTGATGAAGTACAAAACTGTAGGTTCCCTTGATGGGAGAGTGGTCAACAACATCACAATATTAAAAGGCTTTTGACCATACAATTAAAGATAAAATAAAGTGGTGCCCTGACAAATTGGCCTAAAGGATCACTAAAGACTAGCATTTAGAAAATGTCCAAATTTCACTCTAGGAGACAGTATTTCAGGAACAGAAACATACCAAAAAGGGATGTATGAACCATGATGCTTCCAAGAGCAGCTATCATTTCATTCTGAACCTAATCTTCGCAAGAGCAGCATAACGTAAAATTTCTCTTGCCCCCACACTTCCTAAAAGTCTTTAAGATTTCTCTCATATGTTATTACATGAAGATTATTTATTCATAGTTTAAGTAGCATTGGCATTTTGGTATCTAAACCCAGGCAAACTGTACCACCTATCTGATCAACACTAAGAAGAAAAATTAAAGAGAAGTTACAAGCTGATGGCTTGAAAATATGTCTACTTAAGATAAAAATACTGGCATTAAATATATTATTATTTTATTGGGCCAATGTGATGTAAAGAAAATCAGCTATAGAGAAAAGCTCAGCATTTAATTGGTTGGCTTCACATCTGTAGACATCGTTATGAGAAAGGGTACCTTTTATTAAAGAAAAAAAGTTTAGGACATTCTCCTACCTGTCCACATAATGACTATCAAAAAATAATCAAATTATGTAACCAAAATCACAAGTCAGAAAAAAACAGGACTTACAGCCTCATAACCTAAGGAAAAACCCAAACTGTTCTTTATTTATTTACTTATGCTCCCTCTCACCCCCTCACCTACAGACACCTCTGACTTCTAATTCTCCAGCTTCCTTTCACAAGGATGGAATTTTTATTTTACAGAGGTTTAATAAGAGCTAAATAAGCCTCTAAAATATAAATTATTTTGTGAAGACATATGAATCAAAAACTGAGTCAAGACTAATAAAAATCAGATGTTAAATGACTTGAGAAAAGAGAGACATCTTATATTTTCCCAGTTATTGAGCTCAAGGTATAAGAAACTGAGATATTTATAGGCTTTCAAATTGTTAGGATTTTATGGGGGGAGGGGGAGGAAAGGAGACACACTTCTGCTCTGAAACAAGATTTTATGAAAGCTTTCATCAGGAAAAAAAATCAAGAGCTTTGTAATCTATTCAGTAGTTCAGAAAACCAAACTATAAATGGAAAAGTTTAAATATCCTGGAAGCTTCTATTCTCCATTTGAGAGGTGAGGTTTGAAATTGGAGATTCAGAATTTCCTGGAAAAGAGTGACCAGTTTTAATAACACTGTAAAAGTGAGCAATAAAATAGGAAGAAGAAACGCTTTGACAGCTCTGCAAGTGAAAAACAAAGAGCCGAGAAGTACTGAAGCAGATTAAGCTTCTTACAACAGCTAGCTCTGGAATATCTATAAAGTGCTGCCAATATACTTTTAAATGAACACGTTGGATACCTAGTATGGGGCAGATAAACCCTGGACTAGGTATATTTAGAATTCTTCCCAAAGTTTAAGAAAGATTTTTACCTCAGGGAAGCACCTTGCAACTTATGAGTTACAAACCATTTTATATAGAACATACACAAAGCAAGTTCAGTGCTCTGTACCAAGATGGTATTTCAAAAGTTAAAGGTGGAGGTTGATAATTTATAGGTTCAAATGACATCTAAAATTTTCGCAAATGATAACCTATAAGAGTAGTCTAAAAATTTACTGCTTTAAGATTACCTTCCAGATTTTAAACCTCCATTCCAAAGGCAAGCAATCATTAGAGGTTCAAGTACATATGGAAGCTCAAGAATCTTAGGCAAATACTACATTTTTATTTACACAAAAAGACAGTAACCCTATCCCTTTGAAGATAACTTTTCAAGTGTTAATTGAGCTTAAGCAGATACAGTCCTGCCTCCCCAAGACTGCTGACAGGTGCAAGGCCAGTAATGTTTCCAAGGAAAAACTACTATTTAGTTTTCATTGCAGCTATTTAAAAATGCAAGACTCAAGACATAAGTTGGTATGCATCAGATTTGTTCCTTTTGCTGCTTCTATTTTAGAAAGATGAGAGTAACAGATGAAGGGGGGGCTTAAAGCACATAACAGAACTATCAGGTATTCTGCCATGCAGCCAGGAAGAGGGGAAAAAATATTGCTACTACAGCAGGCAAAAAAGTATGGTGTAAGAATAGGTAATTAAATATCTGTCTGATCAGATGAAGCAGACTAGACAATATCCTTGTGTATTGTTTACCTAAAATGTTATATTTCAAATACTGATAAAGCTGGAGTTCTTGAGACAATGTACTATTGTGAGATACTGCCAGGAATCCCAACATGTGGGGGACCTGAGAAGAGAGGTACATGTTGCATTCCTTGGGGACCCCATGTTTTATGCCACCTTTTGATCTAACAGATGGAGACTGAGGATATTATGGTCTGATAATATTAAGGTGAGGATGAAAAGCAGTCAAGAGAAGAATAAATTAGATTAGACACAGGAAAAAAAAAAAGTAATAAAGACCTTTTAGAAACAGATTTTACAAAAAAGGGGACCACAGCCTGGAAAAAGACAAAAGGATTATGAAAACAAACTCTCTTGTAAGGTAATACTATATTGGTCTTTTATATAATGCTGACATTTTTCTGTGGATCCATAAATACTTTCTGCCCAAGCTCATGGTGGGGAGAAGGGAGGTTTTTAAGAACCTATCTAAACCTCACTTATATTATGTATCCAGAATATCTCCTCCCTGAAAAAAAAAACCCTAAAATTTTTGTTTGCAGGACAATAAATACAGTATTTGAATCAACATAGATAATGTAATTTTCTTCATATTTTCTAAAAAGCAAAATAAACCCATTTCCAGTATTTTCTTTCAGGAACAGGAACTTGTTTTTAAAAGAGTTACTCCACAGTGGTAAGTAAATTATATACCTGGATTAATATACTGGCATGTCTGAAGAAGCAAATACTGGAAGACGAATTCTAACCTCCTCCCACTCATAGCTAATTCTTACTATATTTTCAAAAAATGCACATGAAGACTAAGTATAGAAAAATGTCCCAACATTCCTCACCAAAAATAGGCAAAGAATGGGAAGATGAAATTTTAAGAGCAAATGGGGTATACCAGCTGTTCAGGATTTAGAAAGGGAACCCTTCCAGTCCTCAGAACAAAATGCATTACTTCTGTGCTGAGGAAGACCGAGCAGAATCAGGAGTTAAGCTGGGATACTTGGCAAGTGACCCTCCGCTCTTAACACGAGGTATGTAACCTACTGACCTTCACTACAGGGACTGGCAAGTCACAGGCTAGACAGATAGCCTAAAAAAATTCTTGCCTAAAGCAGGAAAAAGTTTACCCACAGTTTGAAATATATTTATTTTCTTTTTGCTTGCCAGAGTGAAAAATAGGTACCTGAAGGGGAACTTGAGATATTTTTTGCATCTTGTATATTTCAATGGTTTTAACAGCTGAGTACAGTGTTTGGAAAATGGATTTTGCTGACAAAAAGGTGGCAATGTCTAGTGTCATTGTATATAGTGAGGAAAACTATGCCAATTCCAGAGAACTGAAATGGAAATGATGGAAAATTCCCAAAGCTCCATTAAATATTTACACACAGTAAAGTATTTTCAGACAAACCTGAAGAACTGAGGACCTCCCACTACCCCCTTTTAAAATATTCCTAAGGAAAATCACTTTGGCAATATCAAGAGTTCATATTATACACAAAATCCCATTACACTATCACATGCAATTTCCATGAAATTGTGTGTCATTTACATAATCAAAAATACGGTTGCAAAATGGTTGCATAAAATCATGTGCTATTTGCTTTTGGTCTTTCTCCTTCAGTGTCTCATCTCCATCTACAGACATAATCAAGGTTATAAACTGATAATGATATGGCAACAAACTATAAGTCAACCTTATGCCCATGACTGCAACTAGAGCAACCTATCACATGGCTCTCCTTCTGTGTCTAGATCACTTTTGTTGTGCAGATAGCATATTTGCTCGGGGCTGTGCTCTATCTAATCTTCTGTTCTCTCAACTTTAATTTGTAACAGAGCAATAATCTCAGATCTGTCCTAAGTAAGGTTGTTGGATCTGTAGAAGAGTATCTTTCTTCAAATATTGTCTGAATAAGGTAGTACTATAATTCCACAATGCAGTTGATCATGCCTGGATACATGATCAGGTCAGTTGGATGTCACAGATCATTTAAAACCACCTCTAGTAGCTTGGTTTATGTATCAATGCAGGGGTCAAGGGAAAAAAAAATATAAAATGTGACAACTTAAACTAGGTAAGAGTATTTTCTTATTATTTAGTAAAATAAGTCATTCTTTAAGATATTTCAACTAGGTGAAAATGTACATATATGAACTGTCATTATTACAAAATGGTAGAGGAAAATAGTTACAAATAAAAAAATTTATATTACAAATAAAAAAAAATATACAAATAAAAAAAAATTTATTTAAGGTTAATTTATTCTAAATTTACCCAATGTAGTCCATTGTCCTGAAGCTGAGAGCAACTTTAAGCTGGAGTTCACATTTTGATCGTTAAAAAATGCCTATAATATTCAAATAAGAGAACACAAGTTAATGAAATGAAACATAAAATCATATTTTATAGTGCCTTTGATACTTTCAAAGCAAATGATAAGGATCCACTTAGTAAGTAGGTTCTGTATGATCTTTCAGTTTGGGTACTAAGTATCAGACCACCAAATACATGTTTTTGTAACTTTGTGTAGTCAGTGTCTTTTATATACTCAAGATATCTGCATGTACATAATTATATATGCAATACTAACCTTTTACAGTAAAGCATTTTTAGTCCAAGAACACATAAAAAGGTTATATGTAATCTTTGGAGGTACAGAAAATGGAGGAAGAGAAGAAACAATTCTATCTCTCCATGCAATGTTGTTGAAGTAAAAAGTGAAATGCTAAGTATGATTATAGAATTTACATTTTGTAAATAAGTTTGAAGCTTGGAGAAGTGTAGAGACACCCAAAAGTTATTAAACAGTTACAGAAGAAATCCTAAAGTTATTTAAGGGATAGAGAAGATATTCCACAGTAAGACCTGAAGTATTCAATCTCATTGATTTATCAATTAAAAAAAAAGGAGACATAGTAATGTTGGTAGCTGACAAGTTTAAATGATAGATAAGCCAATTAAGAAAACCCAGACTTATGTATATGCATACATGTAGAGTGAATAATCATTGAAGAAGCTGCTAAGAAAATGATGGATTTTTCAGTCTCTGCATCTCCAAATCTCTTTACCACCTCTCTGGGATACAGAGAGATCAGACTATACAATGTAATGGTCCCTTTGTTCTCAATTAATTCACAGCTACTCAGAATTCTCATTTCATAGTGATATTTTCACATTGTTAATTCCAAAGAACCAAGCATTGAGAATGCAAATGCATATTTTGTAAGCTTCAATCATTTGAAATGTTTATCAGTGGGAGATGAAATATTGGTTATTTCTATGTGAATTTCTTTAAAATACAAACAGGTTGAATTCCTTATCCAGGTTAACAATATAAAGTAGACATACAACAAATCAAAGAGTTGTTTTTAAAAGAACGGATGTAATAAAACCACAGTTTTGGGGTTTTTTTTTCCTGTCTGCAAATAGATGAACAGATTGGACTTTGCAGACAGTAAAAGTGGAGGTGACAAAACCAGCAAGAGACTTGAGTCTTCAAAACCTGAAAGCCCAAAATTCCAGTATAAAACAATGGTATCCAATAGATTTAAAAATATTTTCAGATAATATAGTGCATATGCACGTCTAATTGCATGGTGTATTTACTGTTAATAGCTGTGAGCACGGGTACCGACTGCATGTACACTGTTTAAAGTCTCTCCCAGGTGGACTTCCCAACATTAAATGCGGTGGCCAAGAGAAGCATCCAGTTCAGGTTCCCATTCTTGTGAATCTTGAATGACTAAATTGTTCCCTCTTAAAACATGGGTAACATTAGCACAGACTGAAATATTTTTTCTGGACAATACAGTTAACCCACAAAGTAAGACTTGAGCACCACACCTAAATCACCTACTTTCAAGGAGACAGTGAGCAGGTGCACAGCATGCTAACACTGCTGCAGTGCTTGCCATTATGCAGTTTTCCAATAGCTGTATTTTAATGGAAAAAAAGTCAACTTAAAATATAAGGGATTTAGAACTACCATAACAAATTCATCCTTCTGATGGGGCTTAAACTGCTGGTCAAAACTGAATGCTTGAGCTGTGATCCTGCCTTGCATGGACCTGAAATGGAAAACCGAGATTAAATCTTCTGCAGACATACTAGGTACTTACACACTCTGAGAGTTTTCCTAGGTACACTACATAAAGTCTTATTCTGACCAATAATTACACTTCTTTTTCTTTTTTTTCATTCTCACTTATAACCGCCTCCCTCCCGTCCCGGCAGGGTGAGGGATGCACAACCGCTGCTCAAGCAGGGTTAGAGCAACGCTGCGAAGCTGAACTGGATCTTGGCTAACTTTGGACCGGAAGATGCCTTATACCCCACAACAAGCGTTGCCTGAAAAATCCCGAGGAGACTTCCAATTAAAGCGGGGGGCGAGGAATAAAAATAATTAAAAACAAAACAAAACAAAACAAAAACAACACAGGGACCCTCTGCCCCCAGAGCGGGAGCCCTGAGGGCGCGGTGGCGGCCCCGGCCCTCAGCCCGCCCGCCCTTCCCTCCCGCAGCGGGCCTTCCCCCTCCCACCATTTGAGGAGTCGGCCCGCGGTGTCCCTGTTCTCCAGGCAGGAGAAGGTTTTCTGGGGCAGGGGGCGGAAGGCGAACGCCGCCGCGCAGCGCCGATCCCCGGCCGACATCTTCCCGCGCGGCCGGCGGCTCGGCGGTTGCCGTGGGAACGGCGCCGCGCAGGCCGGGCTCTA
>NW_020799091.1:13568689-13636696 GCF_003259725.1 Athene cunicularia | reverse complement strand
GGCTGCCCCGCTCCTGGCGGGACTGCTTTGGTTCTGACCGGTACATCCCCTCGCTAAACGGCGGCCTTCCCCCCGCCTCTGCTCCGGCCCGTGCTCCGGGAAAACGCAGGCCGGCGGGAGGAGAGCCCGGCAGAGCAGCGCGCGGTCAGGGTCTGCTGCTGCGGCTTAGGCCGCACCACCCCCAGCGACTCAGTGCCAAAACAAATTACGAAAAGCGCAAAGTTATGAATTATGAAGCTCTAAGGAATCAGGGCTGCTTCTTGCTTCCCAGGGTGTCGGGCCTTTTGGGAATAGCGAGGCTGTGCTTTCAAGCTCTTCCCAGTGGAAAACTTAAGGAAAGTACATCATTACTTAAGGAAGTTATTTTTAAAGTCCAGTAAAGCAAGAGGCACCTTGCAAAATCTGGGGAATTTCCTGCCCCTTGCAGTTTAAGGCTGCTGCACATCTTATGCTATATCCTTTAGCAATCCACCTCGTTCCAAAACCAGCCCTCACTTGGCTGCAAATCTTCAGAAACGTCATTTTCCCCTTAAACTGCTGCTCAGGCTAAACAGCAGCCCTGTTTCTAAGAAGTTTAGCAGTGGGTTTGTTTGCTTTTAATAATTTTAAGAATTAAACTGAATCAATTCAATTTGATTAGAAAGCAGAAGAATTCAGTGTGCTGCGACAGTGGGGAGCAAAGCCCAGGCTGCTGACATGCACTCTCATGCCTCATCGGCCTCTAAAAGACATCCTACATATTTAACTTTTAAGACATGTTAGTCAAACAGGCTTGTACCAAATGAATCCAGAAGAAGTAGATATCATAAGCCTGTTAAGAAACCCTGTTTTGACATTGTTTCAGTAAAATTCATTACTCACTACATACTCACTAAATTTCATAAAAGAGTGCTTACACCAACGGGCTGCAGGCCAGTAGACAAACATTGTCTAGCAGTTATGTGGTACTTAAGGATCTATTCCTTGTATCTTCTCCATTCTGTTTTTTTCCAGGTGTTTTCCCACAGACTTCCATTTTTTTTTTCCCAAAAAATTTTACTTACACCTAAACAACAATATAAAATAAAGCTATGCTATACTTCAAGACATTTAAATGGTAGAGACAGTTCAAGAGGGGTTAAAGTGTGCCTTTCTTCTTAGTATTTAAATATGATCTAAAGAGGATGCACCTGAAATAAATTATTAGAACCTTATTCTCAGCGTGTCTCCACCTACTCCAGCACTACCTCATCTGTTAAACTCCTGTTGCTACTAATATTAACAACCAGAGATTAACTAGCCAAAGTGAAAGAACTGGTTTGGGCAGGGAGTGATGTGCAGCAACAATGACCAAACACATAAATTCACAATTTCGAGTTGTGTGGACTCAAATATGGGATTAAAAAACAAGAGAGAAACTTTAGGTCTTTTGGGGCAAAAATTCCTCCTGACTTTAGTGAGGATTTTCTCTGATTAAAGTGTTGAATCAACAAGCATATGCTTAAATCCCACTGAAATCTATCGTGTTTAAATGCTTTGAGGAAACAGGAGTAAGGAAATGAGTAAGGACGGCAGGACTGGCTCAGGAGGATCAGGACAGGAAGCTCTAAACTATAGAATTAATTTCTTTAATGTTGTGCCATCTACCTATCACAGTTTTATAATTCAACATTTCCAGTTTTAAGCAGTTTACAATAATAAAAGTTAAACTGGGACTCTCAGTTTAAACACTGGCCTCGTTATCCTCTGATGTCATTCACAACAGCCTGAAGTAGAAAGTCAGGAACAGTACTCTTTTAAACACAAACACAAAAACATTTAACTTATTTTTTTAAAAGCTAAGGATTTTATGGTCTCACAGAAGATATTTGGAGGGCAGAAGATGTATTTTTCTGCTGCAGAATGAAGACTTGTAAGTATATATATTACTCAGAAATAGCAGTCCCTCACTTTTTACCAGACTAATTTTGAGCACTGTTTGTTTTTCACATATTTACTTATATGTGATTTTGAAGAGTTTTAAGGTGCTGAATAAACTGTGGGAGTTAAGTGCAAAGCAAATAAACCAGCCTTCCCATGGCAAACAAAAATCAAGTTACAGAGGACCAGCCCTGATGCAACCTTTGCGAAGCGCATCAGTCTTTAGGGCAAAGGTCAGCTGGTGACAGAGCAGCAGCCCGTTCCAGTTGGGGAGATAGCAAAGAACCTGAACAGCAGCTCCTCCCTTCCTCTTGCAGAAGTCTTCAGCATCGCTGAAGGATAGTTAAGCCACAGGGAAAGGGATAATTATCAGTATACATATGTGAAATAAATTAGTCTTTCTAGTGTTAAAATATTGTAGGAGAAGTCTGATGGAAGGTAAATTAAAGTCCAGATTCTGCATTTTGTCTGCAATGAGGACTAGAACCCCTCCTGAACAGAAAGCACTGTACACTACAGTGTAGTGAAGCTCCCGCAAAAGACTTACAGGTATCAATGTCCAACTGTAGGCACTTGCACTGATAAAAGACCCCAGGTTCAACTCTGCGAAAGAGAAGCCAGTCAGAAGACAAAAATATCTCTAAATTAGCAAATAGGAAAGACTGTGGTATGTCTTAATTCCCCCTTTTCTCCACCTGCACCCCGAGTGTTGCCGTTCAGTAACTAAGGCTGCAAGGCAGGAGTCCCTGTTGGCTCTGGAGCCAGGCTCTGGATCCTCAGGTGAAGGCAGGCATCAACACTTCTGCTTGCAGAGAACTGCCAGAGGTTTTCTTTTAGAACACAACCAAAGGGCTCATGGTGGCCACCTTAATACCATGCACCTCAAGCCCTCACCCAGGTGGAGGGAGATCTGGATTTCAACCTCTTTTGGCATGAGGAAGTCCAAGCTCCCAGTTTTTAAGGGCCTCAACTACTAGGGCTGGTGTCATGTGCCTTGAGTTAATCTGCCACTGTCCTAGGAAGCTTATTTCTGCATCACAGTGTCGGGACACTGTAGAGACTCAGCAACCACTTTTTCCCAGAGATGTGGCTGCCTGCACTCAAGGCCAGCGCTGCTGTGACCTTGGATCAGACAGCTGAGGGAAGAGCTGGGCGGGACAGAGCTTCCAGGCACCTCAGTGGAAGCCTCATCCTCTTGGCTTGGGAGCTGTGTTTCAGCCCCAGCTGTTGCCCCTGCTTCTGGCTGGAGCTGCATAGACAGCATGCCTGTGCCTGGCCATGAACCCCACTGATCCTGAGCCTGACCTCAGACTCAATCTGTCTCGTCACTACAGACTGGTCTGGTGATCTGGACTCGTTGAATGTGGTCATTGTCACCAGACCTGCTTTGATGTTCTGGTTGAGGTTCTGCTGGACAGGGTGGTGTCAGGGAGGGCACTGCCCCACCAGAGTCACTGCACCCCCAGCTCCCAGCTCAGCCCATTTTATGGAGCATCCTCCTCTTACTGCTGCCTGACACACAGTATGTGGTAAAAAGATAAGTTATGTTGATGCTAGATTTGTCCATGTTGCCTGTTTTAGTTTAATTAACTTGCTGTATCTGACTGTTCCTGCTTCCAAAGGACGTGTGATATGTTGCGTTATATGTGTGCTACAGCCTGTTGTGAGGCTTAATTCAAAAAGCGATGCCAAAATAGATAATTTACAATTTGCATCATAAAAAGTATTTAGTGATAAGTAGTAAAGAAAATACTTGAGGTTGAATACCAAAAGTGAGTTTAGGCATCAAAGCAACAAGCTTTGCAATGCTTGAATTTACTTTGGTCCTCAGAAAAGAAACATGGGATGCTGGAGATGCACAGTAAGGATCAGAGTGAGGCTCAGGAAACTCAACACTGTGTGTGTGACACCATCCAGGCCTATGAGAGAGGGAAACAAAGAGGATTCGTGTGCTTAAGTCTCATGTCTCTATTACAATTTATGTACTCCCCTGGAGATTCACTGCCTTAAAGCTCTCCTTTGAAGGCTGGTGTCTAAACTCCCTTTCTCTAAATCACATATGTATTGCTGTTTTTTTTTTTTAAACCCAGTAGAAGAGAAAAGAGTTACTGAGATGCTAGTTCTCTTTTCAAGCAGTATATGAGTTGTTCATATACACAAGTAGCAATTAAGATGCCCAGTTTGAAACTCACTCAGTGTTTTGAGAGTTTAGCACTATGCCCCCTTACTTCTAGAACTGCAAGACAAAAACACACAGCTTACATACATAGTTCTCATACACAGTTTACATACAAAAGCCTAGAAGTCATCTGGGTAATTGTATCTCAGAAGCTGTTTACCTATGTAGAAAATAACATTTTACTATAGTAGTTGGAGAACATAAGCATGAATTTGTCTCTATAGCTTCTTGATTAGGGCCTTTAGCAGGGAGGGGAAAACTCTGGGGCATGTTCCAAGTGCCAAAGATTATTTATTACTTTTATCTAGTGACTGCCTGGCTAATATGAAATATTGAAGTAATCTTGGATTTAGGCATGCAAACTCTTCAGCAATCCTATTTTAAATGCTTTTACTGATTCTAATTGCTTTTTTGTCCTTATTATTTGTAGACAATTCTGTAGTCATACTGCAAGGTGTTCTGTAGTTACCCAGCACTGGTTTTACATATATATTAAGAACTAATTTTTGCCTATAGACATGCTTTTGTGATTTTTGATGCTCACATCTCTTGTCCTGAAAACAAATTCCTTTAAAGTGTAACAGTTCCCTTCCCTTATGGTTGGACTAGATTATCTTCAAGGTCTTTGCCAACCTAGATGATTCTGTGATACATGCAGGTGTACAGCAGTACCAGGCTACAGAATGTTCTGGTTTTCTCTGGACAGTGATTAGGGGTTTTGTAGGAGGTCTAGATGGTGTAGGCTTGATTCAGTTGCCTGAACTTGGTGTCTGCTGCTATTTAAGATCCCTCAAGGGACTGGAACATTTTAATGGGGCTATCAGATATGACACAAGAGCTAGAAAAGACCTATGGTCCTCCAGATTGGTGACTGGAGGTCAGGTGGATATTTCAAATGGTGCTACACCTCGACGTGAGAGCTGAGACCTGGGGATGTGTTTCACCTTCAGAGTCTAATTTTAGATGTCTACCTGTAGACATTTACAGGTCAGCTAAACCTCCATTATCATCAGGGAAGATCAAGATCTCAATTTAATTGCATAGATAGGCATTTCAGATGCCCAAGGTACCTTTCATATTGCCCCAGATACCCCTTTTCTGATTTTCTGGAGTGGCAGCTAGAGACTGAGTCTATTCAATGTAATGATATATCTTGTCTGAGATAATTCAGAGATGAATTCCAGCTGTGGAGGTGCTGGCTGAGTGGCTGAAAAAGCACACCTGTCCCTTCTGCTGTAAATTTACTTACTATCCCTCTTAACTCTGTACACCTTTTCTCCACCTATACTCTTGATAAAGCATCTAAGACTATTACCTTCCCCACCAGTATTTTGTACATCCCAGTTTAGCCCCACTCCCCCCTACCTATGAGCAAATTGCAGCTCTCCCCAGGATCCCAGTTCCTGTGCACCTTCCCTCGCTCCTGCTCACCTTTGGAACGTTGCACCCAGCCTTGGGTTACTTTGTCCCTCCCCCTCCCACTGACCCTCAGGGATCTTTGCATCCTGTACTGCTCTCTGTGCCATATCATTTGTGTCTCACTCATAGCTCCTGCGCTATACATACCAAAGCCAGACAGTTGTGGACTTTCATTAAAAATAGTGGGCAGAAATATCACCACTATCTTTTCCACCCTTTTTTTTCTTCTCTGAAAAAGCTATCTACAATACTATTACTATATTTAAAAGGATACTTTTTGCATATTTTATTTTGGACTACTGAATTACAGACGAGTTATAAGCATATCACTAATGTATACTCTTGGGTGCTTATTCTGTTACTTATTCACCTTGATATGCCATGTCTCTCCTTCTTATCAAATGGAATTTTATAGTTTTCCATTTTTCAGTTATGAAAACCAAAGTTCAGTCAGCACTGAGGGCTTTACAGGGAGTGATACTGCATTTGAGGAGTTTATAGAAGGTTTCAGTGAGGAGTGGCTATCCAGCAGGATATATTTACTAAAAATACAGTTAGTTTGACTTTGGAGAAAAGTGCATGTGTTGTAATTAGCAAGCAACAAGCAAAGACTTGCAGACAGTATTGATTTTACACTGAGAGGGATGCTTCAGTGACAAATTTCAATGTAGCTTGGCATGAATGGTTTGAAATTAGGATATTTAGGACCCACAAGACCTTGATTTCTCTCCTGCAGTGCATGTGAGCTGTTTATGAACGTCTCATGTATGCAAGTTACCCATCAATATACTTTGCTTTGAAAAATCTACCTAGTGAAAATCAGAGTGGTTTCAGTTGCTGTAAAAGTCAAAGGCTATGAAGGGTTAAGCCTAACTGCATTTATTTTTTTCCCTCATCAAGAGGGTGGGGTTAAGGCAAGAAGGGAAGCTATAAACATGTAAGATTTGGAATGTAGCACTGTTGCCTAACAAGACCTCTGTCTTTGACATTAAATTCGGTCTTTTTTCAGGGCTGGCAGGCAAAGCAAGTTCTATTGCTCTTAAAAGCTGGGCAAAGATGTCACGTGACTTTTGCTTTCATAAAAATAGCTTTTATTGCAAAATCCAGTTTCCTTTGTCTGATGTTTATACTGGTTAAACAAAGTTTATGAAGTGTTATAAAATAAGGTACACAAGTGTTGTCTTCCATTCAGTCTGACAACCATCCTTCATTGCATAAATATGAATCTTAATCTAGGCTGTCTGAGAGGCTGGCAATCTAACCCCTGAACCATTCTGGGAGGGTGGAGAAACTCCTGTGTTTTTGGATTTGTTTACCAAAATTATGAGGTCTTTGCTGAACTGCATTATTTATTCTTTGACCTTTACAAAATGCCTTACGTTTGGGGAGTTATTTTAAACCATTTAGCCTAAATTCCTATGCAGATTTATTCTTGCTATTGTTTTCAATTATGTAAGGAAATCTAGTCTATTCTGTTCTTCCTAGAAAGGGGAGGAAAGGATGGGCTTCACTATGAATTGCTTCATTTGAGCTTTGGAGAACTGAAGTCAGATCACAAATCTTCTACTGCAGTTTAAGCGAGTAATTTAGCACTAGACCTGCAAAGGACGTAGAAGGTAGCGTTGCTGGGCTGAGATGCCCATTAGGATCCTGATTCTTAGTTACATGTCTGGGCTACCACTTCAAAATGTGAATAGTTAGAGATACCCCCAAAAGCCCCACTCAAAAAAAAAAAAAAGAAAAAAAAAAAAGCCTAAACTAGACATCAGGAAACAGTATCCGACAGGAGAAGTTTCATGTGAATTATGAGAACTGAGGTGTGCCCTTGGATTGAAGTCTCCCTGATTTCAGTTGAATACTCTGGCCACTAATTCTAATGTTATTTTTATGCTCTTCAGCCCAACAAGTATTATGCTTCTACACAAAGAGAGACAGTTGCAACAGCAAGACTGACATAGATCTGTCCTGTACTGCCCTCTGATCTGGAAGTTTTAAAAGACAATACATGAATACACATTTCCCCTATGGGTATAATCCAGCTTTACCCACACAGATGAAAGGATAAGGGCAACACAGCCACTGACTCTCTTCTCTTGTGCAGGATTCTGTCTACCAGGACAGCTCTGGGAATGCTTTACTGAATTCGGCTTTGGAAGTCAGATAAAAGAGGAAAGTCTATACTTAGAATCCTGATGCTATTTAGGCATAGGATGGATGTTCCACAAAGTCAAGATTAAGATCACTGTAGCCTTGTTCACAAAAATAAAGAAAACACTGAGGAAAGTATTTTTGGGGGGATTTTTTTTTTCCTTGAAATTTTCCAGCTGACTTTTTTTCTGTTTTCCTCCACAATTATGACTTCTGCAGCAGCCAATAGACTATCAGCCAGGACATTTAATTCTAGAGCCAGTACCTCCTGTCATGGAAAAGGCAAAGTAAGAGAGATAGTTGATGCAATTTGACCTGCTCAAAGTGAGATTAAGATTCTGCAAGAAAGCTGGTGATAATGAGTTCCTGCTAAGCATCAGGCACTATGACCTGTCCTTGTTCACCTCTGCCGATTCAACTCCAGGGCAAACTTGTCTAGGGATCTAAGGATAATAAATGCCTGGAAGCAGATTGGCACCCCTGTAACTGAAGCAAAAGGTTCTTTTTATTCTATTCAACCTAAGAGACAGGCTGTAGCAATCAGGACTAATTGAAGAGTGAGGGTAGCCTTTCAAGGACCTTTCAAGGATATCTGTTTTGGGTGCATTTAGGCAGCAGTGCCTGAAGTCAACAAATACAGGATCAATTTAGGAAACACCGGTGTTGTCAAAACAAAACTGTCACCCAGTTTGAATAAAAACTTGACATTTCTACATTTCCTACAGAAGAAACAGGAAATAGATTTGGAAATAAGTAACCATTTTGGTTTGAGTTCCAGGAATTCTGTGGCTAATTCTTACCTGTTGGTGAATGTGGGGCTTTTTGTCAGTGTTGGAGAAGTCTACAGGGTTTCTAGTAGTCGGGATAGCCCCATGGAGTCTCCCAGGGCAGAGCTAAAAGTGTAAAACTTGGTTGGGTTCCACACCTTATGATAGAGGTCATCAAGTGTCTAGGCTTCTTCTTCAATGCCAGGGTGAAGCCCTCACTAGGGTTAGAAATTTTAGGCTCTGAGAACAACAATATACAGTCTAGAAATCCAGATCTATCTGCACAAGACATCTGTCTTGAATTCACAAGCCAAGGAAGACCAGGCTCCTGATTACCCTACCAAGCAGTGTTTTCCTGGTGGCAGGAAACTAGGAGGGTTTTTATTCAGAATTCTCCATGAGTTTTGGTGAAGTTGATTTTGATTCATACAAATTGATATTATCTAATGAAAGCCTGCTTATCCAAAACTTCCAGTTATACAACAGAGAATGTGATTGCTATGTTAGCTTTGCAAACTCCTCTTCCTGGATCAGTTGGTGTTTTTATTCTCTATTTTCTATTCTAAGCTGCTGTGTGATTTGCAATGTTAAATACTGATCTCCTGACACTAGTATGCCTCAGAACTCATGTTGAAGGAAACAACTCCTCTCCCCACATGCAGGTCCAAGACTGCAAGAAGAGTCTGGAGCTCTTGTTTATGGGTATGGAATGTGCATGTCCTCTGGTAGGAAAACCGAATCAGAGACCTCACCACTTTGTCTACGGATGCCAATAGATAAGAATGCATGTTCACTAATTTGCTTCTGTAATTTATCTGGTGAGAATAAATTTGCACCTGCAAAACAATTGAACAATAAGGCTGCTGCAATACATTAAGTATAGCAGGACAGTATACGTTGCAAGTGCAAAAACAACTTCTAGAATCTGTCCTTATACTGTATTCACCACCAGGTGTTTCCGTCTCCTTTCAGTCCTTGGGTCTTACCAATCGCGCTGTGTAGTTAAAACATCATCATCAATCCCATCTTCACTTTGACTCCTTTCTGAAAGGATCAGTATAAAAGAGATGAACTTCCTCTTATTCTTCCAAATGACTTCATGTAGCTCAGTTACTAAAGCAATGCTGTCCTGCTGAGGAAATGACTAACTTATTCTAAGATACAGGCCAGGTAAGTCTCACTTTTTTGTTATTCTGCACAGTATCATTTGAATAAAATGATATGCAAATGCTTTCATAAAGTGTTTCCAAGAACATATACCTTTTACTTGGAATAGCAAGAAGCCAGGTTGAGCCACAAACTACGAAAATTGGTGGAAACCAATCAGTTCCATCCCCTGCAAAAGAGAAAGGATTGTCTTTCCTGTTCAGCTAACATAATGAAGAATGGTAATCTGTATTCCTTAGCAATGAGTCTGAAAAAGAACTGGCAACATTTTACTTTTATTTTAATACTTTCTGTATTTCAATGGCTAAATTAAAATTATTCTTGCTAGAGCTTGATCTAAGAAGTGATTGCTAAAGGTTTCAACTTACAAACTTCAGAATCAGAAGTCCTGATGGAAGGATGTGAGGTTTTTTTCTTCTGATGGATGCATGATTTACAGTGCCCAGTCTGGCTCACAGAGGGAACAATGGGATCATTGCCATTTTCTCTAAAATTGCAGTTCTCCTCCTGCTAATCATGCTGTAGTCCATCTGAGGAATATTTAGACTAGTGTGGTAAATGTTTGGGTATTAAGACCTTCTTAGGAAAAAAAAAAAAAAAAAAGATCAGTGAAGCAACATTTAGAGAAATTATTTATATAACAAAAGACCAAGAGATCCTTGCCAAAATATAGACTAGTTGTGCCAGACATGTGCATCCAATAAAAGAGTTTTTAATTTGAAGGAGAGGTGTTAAGGGTTTTCAAGACTGTACCCAAGTCACAAGTAGGGAAAGAATAAGGTGCTCTTAATAAATGCATAACTTCCTTCAGCACTTACAAAATCATCTTTTGAATGCATTCAGCATGGTACAAAACCTGATGTTTTATAAATCTATCTAGACATCTCTATACATTTCAGAAAACATTATTTAATTTTCTAGAGAGCTTGTAAGCATCTCCTTATTCCATAAACACACAAAGATTTTTCCAAAAGACTGTTCTAACAGAAGTTATTATGACTGACAAGCCTGGAATTGACTGTAAAGTTTTTTTTTCTTTTTCTTTTTCTTTTTCTTTCTTTTCTTTTTCTTTTTCTTTTTCTTTTTCTTTTTCTTTTTCTTTTTCTTTTTCTTTTTCTTTTTCTTTTTCTTTTTCTTTTTCTTTTTCTGTTTCTGTTTCTTTTTCTAACTTAATTCATAAACAAGCTTTGCTACTGTATATTTTTTGTTGGGTTTTGGTTGTGTTGAGGTTTTTTCTAAGGTGTTTTTTGTTTGTTTTTTTTTTTTTTCCTTACTAGCTATTTCTCTTCTCCATTTTAGGTCCCTGAAAATGTTTTGGATACTATTTCCATTACAGTTATTGACTTCTGCCTTTTATTTCAACAGCAAAAGGACTGGAATCATGCATGTTATTCATAGGTGAATACCTCAAGATGCAAACATATCACTCTCGATAGATAATTAGGTTTTCAATCACAATATATGATTTTAAAGAACATATTTTTAGAAGTTAGATTTAGAACACACATTGAGAGTTAATAAGGGAACAAACGAGTATTCAAGGAATAAACAAGGGGTCTCAGGAAGTAATTTTTTATACCTATATATTTATAGCCTCTTATTTGTCATAAATTAGATCAATTGGTGCCAAATATCCTGTGAACTGTAATTCTGGCAAATCATCAGGCTATAAGATAAATTTGATTAAGTTGGAAACGCTGAAGGTGATGTTAGATATGTAAGGTGGTGCCTGCATAGAAGTACTCAGATGTTAACAGAAAAACTTCAAACTCATTGGCATCTAGTTCCCTAAGGAAATTGAAAACATAGTCAGAGTTAACTTATCCCCATTCATTATGCAGTTAGCAAGCAACTTAAAAGGTTGGCAGGCTCTACCTCTTTCCCTCTGGGGAAAAATAAACATAAAATTAAAGTGAATGCCCTTCCTAGGATCCTGTTTATTTTGAACATCTTCCTTACTCCAGACTTTTATTTTAGCAAAATCAACATGTTGACTGCATCCTAGTGGAGCATTGATAGTAAACCTGAACAATCCTTGCAACGTTATCAGAACAGACAGATTTCTCAAGCTCTCATCCTGTCATTGGACAAAAGCCCTTAGCTAGACAATACAACAGCTTGATCTGTGGGAAAGGAGATGTTAAGAGCCCTAAATTGGCATTAAATGGAATCAGAATTGTTTGCTCCTTTTCATCTCATTAAACATACAGACACTTTGGCTGTGTTTATACTGCTGAGTTGATTCTAGCCTTGAGGGTGAATAGCACTGACTGGGTTGTGTCCAGACTCCGCAGGGTCAGCTCCCTCTACAACTGACTTCTCTTGGTGACAGCTGTAGTGGTCCAAAACTGAGTCAAGGAGAGCACTAAAATTAAGCAGTGTGACAATTAAGTGTGAACGCCTGAGCTCATTACCTGTCCTCTTCAGTTTAGCAGTATGGACACGCCCTAAAGAAAAAATATATCCAGTTGCTGTGAAAACTTAAAAACAAGTGACCAGAGCAACAGTGATGGTGAATCCATTAGATGTGTGAGTCCACAGGGGTAGTGTCATAGCCTAGAAAGAGGGCTCCTCCCTAGGATTCTCAGTTTTATTAATGTCTGGAGAAGGAAAGCAGAGATATCATGGTTACAGCAACCATGGATCACAAAGAACTCTGCTCTTACCTTGGTATAGCCTAGGGAGCTATGCCTGTCTGCACCCAAGGGCTGGTTACCCCTGCCGCATGTCCTACACACACACACACACATATGGGAGACAAAATTCATATGCATATATATATATGCAGATAGATATATTAAATAGAACAAGCACTGCTCTTCAGTTTGTATGAAACCAGCTTGTGCTATGGCACTCATATAATTTTAAATTCCTACTAAGGAATCTTCCAAACAATGGAGCCATTGATTTGAGAATGGTCCTTTTAAGATGTTGCCCTGGGCTGCTGTTGGGAAGCTGCTTCGCAGGCTGCCAGATATGTCTTTTTGTTGTGTAACACCAAGGGTGGCTTAGGACATGAGGCCATCTGAAATACTGGTTACTCCGGGGGACCCAAATCCAACACGTCACACTCACACTGTATCTTCAAGCAGTGTGGGGGTCAGACACTGGTACACACCATCTGTTAGTTTATATATATTTTAGTATTGCTTTCCCTTGATACACTCACAATATGATGTATTGAAAATACAGCCCATTGTCCAGTATTGATGGCCACATTATCTTTGTTGAAGTTAAAACATGTCCTGGGCACAGAGATACATGATTCTGGCTGCCTGATGGAAACAGTAACCTGCATTCCCGTAGCAGTGTGTCTGAGACAGTATATTTTATTAGACTCTTAAACCACCTTTACAGCTACACTGGAAACGTAGTAGCGCTAGGTATGGGTTTAGTCACTGACCTGTTAATGGTCAATACAGTTTAGCGCAGTCCCTGGCATGGTATAAACTGTGCCAGCTAGCACTTTCCCGGACAATGTCCAAGCTCATCTCAGGGCCTGGCACAGCCTCGGGACACTTCCCAAATGCAATATGAAAAAAGCCACCAGCTCTAGCTGGAAAGAGAGTTTAGCTGTGTGGCTGCAAGTTGTATGATGCTTTTGGAGCTAGGGAATTGGCTCTGATCTATTGCATTTACTGATAGAGATACAGCCAAACTGATCCATACGGAGTCAGTTTAGCTTCTGTACACCCAGTGTACCAGTCGCACCGGACATGTTAGGAATTAGGATGCAGAGATTTCAAACTTGCACAGTTTAGTTTTGGAAACACATTTTTTCACTTACTCATGGAATCCCAGTGCTTCAGTTACTTGGATAAAGGAGAATTGACTGCAAGTGAACAAAGTTGTATCTACAGGGACGTGACCATTTTAGCATGGATATACCACAGGTGCATATGCTTGGGTGATCACCAAATTCTTATGTTATATGTCCTTTTGTAGTTAACTTTGGTAATCTCAGCCTGAGATCTAGTTTAAAATAACCCACTATGCCAAGAGAAAAAGTGAAGAAGGCAGTAGACCTGACTCTGACTACAATGGCACGCGTGCCATCTACTTTCTACACAGTGCTTATGTCTAAGCTAGTCTCTGAGCACTCTTTCAAGTCATTAGAGACAAATAGGTGCTTTTAGGGACTGATTCATCTGACCTATTTTATATATATATATCTATATATATATCTATATATATATATATGGACAGATGAATCGTACCTTAAAATTGCCTATTTATCTTCAGTTATTATAAAGGAATCACATGGCAATTATCTCACACATAATTTATACACATCTGCAGGACACATATAGAACTTCTAATTCTTCAGTCTGCAGTGGTACCATACACTTATTTTTAACATTTTATTCAAAGTTTCTGAATAAATCCATACACAGCAGCAGTAGGCCACCGAGGAGTAGCTTTCGGCTTACATCCAGTCCCCCCACAGTGGCCAGGCAGTGAAAGGTAGGGGCACAGACCTCAGTGGGATGTGGGTGACACAGCGGGACAGCTTGGGGGCCCTCCTCAGCACATGGCAAATGCAGTGGCCATGGACCCGGCAGGACTTGGGCTCTGCTACAGCTGCAGATTTACAGCATGTTAAACCTCCGGCTACTCAGCTGCCAAAGGAAACATGAGCAGCCACGGTAGTTACGTTCTTTATAGGAAATGAAAAAGCACAAAAAGCCATCTGATACCCCCCCCACTGATGGGTGAGTACTGTCTTATTAAGGACAAAAGAGATCTGAGGAACAGACAGAGATGTGAAATCTAGTACTCCTGCTTTTTAAAATGTTAATAACTCTATCTTCCTTAACCCTTCAGTTTTTGTCTTGCCCAGAAAAAAAAAAAAAAAAAAAAAAAAAAAAAAAAAAAAAAAAAAACCAAAACCAAAACTTTTAGACTCATTGGGTTTAATGTATCTTGCTTTTAATAGTACCAGACGGATCTTAAAATGCTATATTAATTATGGGCCAGATGTTGTATGCAGTGCCAAGCTAAATTGATAGGACTGTTCAGGGCTGTAAGTGCTGTGCCACAAAGTTATGTGTTTGTAGTCAGCTCTCAGGGGAAGGGTAACATGGCTGGCAGCTGCGTACAACTGAAGGAGAATTTTGACCCAAGCAGAGAGGGAAAATCTGTATGATTTGAAGAATTATGTTATTTTTAAAAGTCTCTTCCACATGACTTCTGGAAAGGATTTACACTTTAGTATTCAGGAACTGGACTAGGCATTTCCATTGGATTCCCCTTGATCTGCCGCAATGTGCTCTGTACATTTATTGCTCTTTTTGGGTGCTGTTCAAATGTTGTGTTTGTACTTGGTTTATAAATTGTAAGTGAGATTTTAAAATCCTTCAAAAAATGTGGACACACAATTTCCATTAAAATGAATGGGAACTTTGAACGCTGTCCCTTCAGGTGTCACTAAAAGTGTCTTGGACTATTATAACATTGTACAAAAAATTACTCATTTCAGTATGCTGAATACTTTATTTCATGTTCTCTCCTTCCAAAATAAATAAAAACCAAACAAACAAACAAACAAAACCAAACCCAAACACTTGTTTTGATGATTTCATGGCAACATATCTGTCTTGAACTGGGATTGTTATCAATGACACAAAAGCCAAATTATTCTGTAGATACTAATGCCATTTTTCTTCAGAATAATCTAATTTTTATATTCATTTACATTCTCCTCCTATATTTTCTGTATTCCTGGCTCCATGCAGCAAGCTGCAAAACTCAAGCTTTTTCTTGGCTTCTCATTTTGTAGAAGACACCAATATAAAAACAAGTATGTAATGACATTATTAGCAACATTTAATAATATAGGTATACAATATAGTATACTATAATACTTATTGCATATATATATATAAAAAATAATATATATTATAGTATATAATAATATAATATAGGAATATGGCAAAATAGCTTCTATAATGCTCCCGCTCCCTGTGGTGTAGATCCCCAACATTTTTAAAATCTGAGAATAACAAATTTTGATCTATTGCCATGCTGAGTTACCAGGGATATCTGACTCCCCAAATGGTATCTGATCTATTAAACCTAATTTCTTCTGGAATATAATCATACATAACAAATGGCCATTTGGATTTAGTGTCTCCTGATGGTCTCCTTCATCTAAACTTTTAATCAAAAGACTTTGCCCTGTATATAGTTTCATTTAAAAATCTTTGATATGACCAACAGAAAATTTGAAAAGTGCTTTCCTGGAGCAGCCAGTTTGTGTAAAGGTCAAAAAGTCACTTGCAAGGAGAGGTGAAAGAATATTAATATTTACTGCTTTTGTTGGAATAGCTGAGCCCAGATGATAGGACCTTAGAAAATAGACTCTTGAGGGATTCTGCACAGAGCTGGTACCGACTTTCCTTCATGCTGTTCTGGTGTTGGGTTGAAAATACTTGTGGAGTTTTCTTTTGTGTGGGGTCTCTGTTCCTCCATTAACAAGAAATGCAGAACAACTTAGAACTGGTCTCAAAGTTTATTTTTGTACTGGATGAAGCATGGAGATGAGCCACTCTCAAAACAATTTCAGCACATGTTTCTGTACGTTATTCAGGCTAAGTTTGCCCTGGTGATGTTCTCATCATTTGGGTTGCTATAACGCAAAACGATACAATTATATTTGTACAGAATCTCTCAAAAGGTATGTACCCCATAGCATTCTCAGGAATCAGGTGAAAGAAGAGATGAAACAGTCTGCGATAAATGCCAATAAACAGTAACACAAACCTAGGAGCAGTATGCTCTCTCCAACTAGTATGCATGAAGGACAGTTGAACTGGACCCTACGTGGTGAATAAATAATACATTTAGACCACAGCTGCGCTGGAGGCAGTTCGGTAGATCTGACTGTTGAAATTACTACATGTGCCCAAATGGCTTTCGGCAAGCTCTGCACCTTGCCGCAGGGTCTCCTGGGAATGGTACTACCTGTAGTTAGCTCAGTTTGCAGCTTCTCCTCCTTTCCTCTTCTCCTTCCCTGCCTGCTGAAGCTTGGATCTGAAAGTCTCTGCCTCTGGCCCTACAACTGTTCTCTTTAGGTATTGATCTGGTAATGGATTTAAAGACAATAACAGAGGGGAAAAAAAAAAGGAAAAAAGGGGAAAAAAGACTTAAACTGAAAAGAAAACAAGCTTATTTTAACTGCAATCAGAAATCCTCAAGATACTAATCTATGTAGCCACAGTCTATGTATCTGTGTAGCCACTGTCTTGACATGCATTGCCAGGTGCGGTTTCCTTGGTGGAAATGGTCTCTCTGCAGTCTTCATTATAGTGCTCTCTCCTTCCTTTCCTGTCATGTGCTCACAGCCAGAAAGAGCAGAAAACATCTATCAGGAAAGAGGGGAAGGTGGGTGGATATTTTGACCATGCAGAGTCTCTCTCTTTTGCAAGTACGTATTTTCTATCCAATGACTTCTTCTTTGAACAGCCCCTGTCTAACAGCATTGGGGATAGCCTGGCAAACAGCACGGTTGTGCTTTTACTTCCAGTGCTATCCATGGTGAGACACGTGAGTCAGAGCCATGAGGTGCTCCAGATCCCAGACCTGGGTGTTAGCTAAGGTGTTCTGGGCTGTGAAGTAAAGCTGAGCCATAGGGATGCAAATCTCCAGAGATGGGAAAGATAGACACATGAGGTCTGGGACTCCTTAAGTGGCCCAACATTGGGCCACGGTTGGACTTGGTGATCAGTTTGTTTATTAGAGTGGGATATTACCTCAGTGAGGTTGGAGAAGTCTTTTATATTTCTCTTTGTCTTTACTCATTAGGAAAATGAGACAGCACAACTACTGTGACTGTTGGGGCGTGTGTGTATTTTTATATATATTAGAGTGACTAGAAGCCAGGATTCTCTGAAGGATATTAACCTCTGGGAAGATTCAGAATGACATGCACATATCTAAGTAGATAAATAAAATCAGGACAGAGGTCCAGTACCTAATCCATACCCAAAGTTTGTCTCCTGCCCATGCAGAGGAATGCTACTACCTAAGGTTAACAGATTATCTGGGCATCAGTCCTAGGTCTAAGGCATTTGAGAGCCCAAATCTACATGTCCCTGAGTATCTGTGTTCTGAAAAATGAGGTACCTTTAAAGTACACCTAGCAGATGCAGGTAACATGGAGCACACATCAGAGCAAGGTAAGGGGTGGAGGAGATGGCCCTGGTTACGTTTTGCATAGGAGTCTAATGGTCAGAGTAGTCCCTCCGACAGTGAGTTTGCTATAACTTTTACCAATAGAAGCCTTTCTGTCAAGCTTATCTTTTTCAAAATCAAAGTGGGTGGATCTAATAACATGGCTTCTATAATTTTGTTTGAGTGTGTGTATACAAAAACGATTTAAGAAAACACACTGCAGCGCTTAATTCCAAAGCTGAGGCCACAAACTTTTGCGTAGCATCCTCCTGCATAAACTCAGCCATGCTTTTCCCACTCCAGTCTAAGTCCTCAAAAACATGAAAAGTGCAGATTTCAGAGGGGAGGCTGAGTGATCCTGCTGTAAATATTGCAGTAGGAAAGTGTGGATGGTGCTGAGAGCTTTCCCAGAAGGGGAACACAGAGACAATTGAAAACTTTTTTTGATTGCTAAGGTTTAACTTAGTAGCTGAGAGTAGAACAAACCCTCTGGATTGCTCTTCTAGCTCTTCATAGTAAAGGAAGTGTAAAATGCTAGAAATCATCTGCACTTGGGTAGGAATCTTGTAGAGAACTTCCTTGATGGAAAAAAAAAAATATTTCTTGGAAGTGTGGCTATTGTGGTAGATAAAGAATAGTTAGTATATTTTTGGAGGAAAAAATAAAAGGAAGGAAAATTTCATTTTTGTGTCACTTCAAACACTCAGCCAAAGGAAAAAGGGTACGGATTAAGCAGAAGACTGCCCAAGTTAAAGTTTATCATACACATATTGCCTAGAAAATGTCATCTGTTACTATCCTAATTACTCCATATTTGTGCTGTTTGGCATTCAGCAACAAGTCATTAGCAAGATAGAAAAGCTGCTATTGCAGTGCAGTCTGAACTCTTCTGGAAAAAAGCTTGCAAAACAATGAATAGCACAGAAAGAGTGAGCAAGATGTTCCTATTTCCCCAGGTTCTCCAAAGAGCAAAGGTACATGATATGAAGCTGAGAAAACCTGAATCCATTTCAAAATCTGTTTAAAAAATGAAGGTAAGAAATACTGTGCAACTCTTAGAACAGTGAGGCCAGGAGCTGATTGAGAGGATGTTGCATTATTCCTTTTAATCTCTACTAGGAGTTCAGGCAGAGGAGATGAAAAACTCCAAAAGGAAGGGTAATGTCTGTTGCTAATTCAGCATGAAAGACTCAGCTGTTGTACCTTTACTGGGAAGAAACGTGTCCTGTATTCGCAGTGGAAACTGAACCCATCAGACGTTGCTGTGGATCTCCACAACGCCCACTTCCCCCCACGCCCCTGCACTGCACAGGGTTACTCTTTCTATGTGTGTTCTTTGCAGCAGTAGATGCTATTTAGCAGCAGTTTTCCATGATGTGGAGCTGGTTGCCATCTGAAGATCTGCCTGACGTGTTTCTGCTGCCCTGTCTGCTCACCTACTCTCAGCTGTTTGATATATGTAAACTGGCCATCGACTTTGGCTTTGTGTGGCTTATCTGACATGTGCGTCAGCTGTCTGGGAGAACATAGCTTACAGGAGCCCTACTACAGCACTCAGTATTTGACAGGACTGTGAAAAATGGGCTAATTGCACTGTGTGTTTATTTATACCAGCAAGAGCACAAAAGTCAGTGCAGGTGGAATTGGGAAGTCACATGCCTTGATAATGATAAACTGTCCATGTTTCACAGGAGTATGAAAAAGTGGTGATGACAGCTGCGTGGCACTTAGTGACTTTGAAGCCAGATGCCTCCTGTATTCCAGATACACTGTCCTTTAATCTCCTGAGAGCTGTGCTGGATTTTGCTGTGCTCTGTGTGACTTCATCTCTTGCCGTGACACTCCGAGACAGACTCCTGCTGAGGTGGCAGAATTGGTCTGCAGGCTTCAGAGCTGCGTTGTCAACACATGTGGATGGGACAGTCTATTTTCTAACATGGTGAGACTGGAAAATGACCTCCATTTTCTTTTTTACTGGTCGTCAGGCCAAATTGCCTGGCAGCATTATTGAAATATTAATTAATGTGCTGTGTATCCTCTTCTGTATGCACAGCAACTCTTTGACTGTTGGTGAAGAGCAGGTTCCAGGCCGTGTCCCTACAACCTTTCATTTAGCACAGAGACTCTGGGGCCGGCAGGAGGGAAAGTAGTTCTCAGGATATTATTGCTACTCCACCTACTAATGGTTCTTCTGCACTGGAAGAACATTCTTTCAGTGATTATGTATGATTTGCAAATAATAAGCTATCTTAGAGTGACTCAACCGTGAACAAACATAAATATGTGAAAAGGCATTTTAAGCCGTGTCTCCACAAATCTTTACATGTAATAAGCTTGAGTGTGACGTTTGATCCAGTAATCATTCTGAGACTTATTAAGGCCAGAAACATAAGCCATAGTAAATGCAGATTGAGACCACTCTATATTTAACTATTTTCCTGAGAACTTTGTGACCTAAGTGTGTAACAGAAGCTTTCTTTTTTAAATAACTTCATGAATGTTTGCTGGCATGGCAAACCAAAAGAACAAGATACAATAGCCTCTTGGTATAAATCTCTGTTAATGAGATCAGGACTAGAAACCTCATTGTTCAACTCACATTCTGTCTGAACGCAATCTGCTTCTCAAATTATAAATCAGGGGCAACACACTGTACCATTGTGTAACCCTACACCCCGGCTCTGGAATGTTTCCTAGTCACAAGAGGATTGTCATCATTTCATTTAGGAGAGAACTATCAAACAGGCTTGGGTCTTATTTGGTCTACAACCCCCCGTCAAATGAAGACAAATTCTTTCCCCTTGCAGCAGGGTATTTTTGTGGCAACAATACAAAAGCATGTGTCATAGTGTGCCACATCCTGAAATCTAAAAACAAATGAAAAAAGTTATTATGTCTATCACTCTAAGGATTAAGAATTTGTTTCTATATCCCCTATATATCTCCATTCCTCTAGAAAACAAACACACATGTGCAATAAGATCATTGAATTGGAAGGTTTAGTTGTGTCTGCAAAGGTGTATTGTGTGTGCAAAGCCTCTGCCATCCCACAAAACCTTACAGAACACACTGCTTCAAAAAGCAGATCCCTCCTGACAGTCTCAGTCTGAGAGAGGGACTTAACTACAGGGTGCGGATGGTGAGGTAATTTTGAGAGGTCTTAAGGACATAATTGCTTTCACGTTTTCATCCAGCTTTCTAACAATCCAAGAAAAAGGGGAGAGACTATTACTGGCCTGGGAGCTGTCTAAGAAATCCGAAGCTCACTCTTCAGCCCCAGCAAATGTAGGCCATTATACGCTTGCCTAAACATACAATCTTTCTGGTCAGCCAAGTCACCTTTCGTTTCTGGTAGGACTCAGGCTACAGGAGGGCTCTCCAGGAAGGCAAAGAGGTTCATCCTTAGCAACGTGTGGTCTGTCTCCTTAGTTCTGGCTGCTGTTAAGAGCAGTATTTTGAAAAGTATGCGTAAATACTCATCCTTCCCCCCATATCCCTGCCAGCTGAAACTTCCCTGTGCTCTTCTCAACTCCTGAGAACGTGTGTGTTGGTACTGCCACAGCAGCTGTGCAGAGCAGCAACATATAGCTCTGTTCTCCAAAGGGAGACCATAGGCATGGGCTGACTAGAAAACCCAGAGATCAGTGTTGCAAAGTGAATAACTAAGAGAAAATTAACTCCAGCAAACTGACCATACAGTCTCTGAAGGTCACAATCTCCAGTGCCAAACCCTTTGCCTACAGCTGAGAGTTCAGACCTCCTGAACAGATCATGCAAATAGTTTTTGCTTTTTATTAGATGGCCATACTGAGAAATCATAAGGGGAAATAATTTCCACTGGCAAGAAATTAACAGTATATTTAAATGGACCTGAAACTAAACATTTCACATAGCTTTCCCTTCCCTTCCCTTCCCTTCCCTTCCCTTCCCTTCCCTTCCCTTCCCTTCCCATTTTTTCTTTCTGCCACTCTGAAAGAGCATGAAGTATTGGATACAGATTAAATAAAAATATTGAACAATTCCTTCCTTCTCAAAACAAACACAAAATTAATATATACAATAATACAGACTTTATATGTAGATTTGTGTCACCCACAGCCACTTCTGTCACCTGGACCGTTGCCACCATTGTTGCTGGCTTGGAATTTATATTCAATATTGAAGGAATCCTGCAGCTATGATTTGAAATACAATTCCAAAAACATTGTGGAGTCATCTCTAGTTATATGGGGTCAAATTCACCCTGGGTGAATTCTCTCTTATAAAAGCAGTGGTGTTAGAGCCAGACTATTATGAATATTATGATGAGGACGATTAAAGGATATGGAACCTCCTGTCTACTTGATTGAGTAATTTAAGTGTTTCAGTGTATTTGATGACAAGAGAGTCTGATTATTCCCACACACCAACAGCCATTTTTTAGACGGCACTGTTCATATTCACTCTGCCCATATTTTGCCGATTTTTTTTCTAACGTGCATTTTCATTCCCATTTTGTCTGCAGAATTTGACAGCATCAGTCCAGTTCTCCTCTCCAGCAGGAGCTTTACCACAGCTTCTGCCAAGCAGCACAAGACTTGTGTACTAAATACTGGCCTAACACAGGTAAATACATATTTCAAGGGTGCCCTTTAGTCTCAAATGCTTTGGGGTACCCTCAGTCCTAACAGCCTGTGGTTGTATAGAACAGCAGTGTTCACTGCTGCAATTTCACACAAAAGTTGGCTGTCCCCAAACATTGTAATAAATACAGGTTTACTTGGTGCCCCTTCTGGCTGCAAAACACAGTGTTTAAAATGTTTGAAACATGGAGTACAGCTGTCACTAGTGGCTCTGCAAAGGCCCTCATTCCTTCACAAGGCTGCAGTTCTCTTCCTGGGAATGTGGTAGCTACAGAAAATACTTTTTCCCCATGAAAGCAAACTGGCCAGGAAAAATGGCTGGAGGAGGCTGGTCTCTGGCCTCTCCCAGTCCCCCTCTTCCCTCCCATTACTGCTGCAGTTCTTGCCACCACCAAGACCTTAACAACCAGCCGAGGCAGGGACCCTGCTGCCTGATGCTCCTGGCTGGCAGAAAGTTCCAGAAGAGGATGGAGAGTCAGCGTCTTGTTCAAAAACCCCAGGCTGCTGTGGCAGCTCCAGCTGCAGTCCAGCCAGTCCGTGTCTCCCTGCCATTCCCTGCCAGCACCGAGGACATGGCACAGTCCCCATGGCTGCAGCTTCACCCATTCCTCACATCCACAGCACTTTCATGCCTGTCACCGCTGCCTCCAGTGCCAACACCAGGCCGGGGCCCTTCTTGCCCTGTCCATTGCCTCCTGCCACCCTAAAACCGAGCCGTGGGTGCTGGCTGGGTGGTGGCTATTAGCTCGTGATGCCCTCCCAGATGTAGTGGTAGATAATATTCTCCATTAGAGTCTGCTGCAGAGGAGATGGAGGAGAAGGTGGACCCCAGCAGGGGTGCTCTCACACCCTGCAACCCCCTGATGAAGTGTAAAGGTTGTATTGACATTAGCCCCTTTTTTCTAACCCTTCTAACCCTGGCCATGCCTGCGCTTGGGAGGCTGCTTGTCAATGACAGCCTCATCTTCCTCTGCTCCGCTGCCCTTAGCAACCCATTTGGGACATTCTCCCTGGCTGCTGCCTTCTATTAGCTGATGGGCTGAAGGCAGTGCTCTGTCTACACCACTTTTGTAACTTTCCCTGAGTAAAGCTGGAGTGGGTTTATCATTGCAGACCCCATGCTGCCACAGAAGAGCTGTGCAGCTGCCGTCTCATGCTGAAATCGTGCTTTCACTTGACCCTGGAGCCTTACTGCTTGCTTGCTTGTGGGTCTCAGCTTTGTAGTGTTCATCACAATTGAGTTTTCCCAGGTGTTGCAGCAATATAAATAAAATATGCCGCAGGTAAATTCCCCTTATAGATCCATGATTTATGGATGGGCAAATTCACTCATTGTTGCCCCCCAAGTTGCAAATTAGACTAAGAAGGAAGCTCAGTGTAAAACAGCAAATTTCTTTCAAGAAGAACGTCTGCTTTCTGTGAAATCTGAAAGTTTAATCTTATCAGTGAAAATTAATTTTGTGCTCTGGCTCCCCTGCTTAACTTTGTGTGACCTGTTGGTCTTTAGCCTCCTGCTTAAAGTATACTTGGTCACATGGGAAAGGATTTGTACTGAGGACACGTGGTTATTTTCTGGGACCATTTGCATGTCATTCTGTGCAAAAGCACTGAGCTGTAATGGCACCTGAAACCATCCCTACGGGTGTTCAATCGAGTTGAAAATCAGGCACACAAGTGCAGATTTAAAGAAGTTTTGTTGGTGTTTTGTATTTAGACTTGTGCTGAAACTGTAACTTTAACCTAGTTTTCATGTTTTCTTTTCATATTAGAATTTTATTGTAGAAAGAATATGGACTAGTTTCTTTAAAAAGCAGCAAAAATGGTAGGCAGAGTGAAGAGTTTTTGAAATAAATCTATGCAAAATTTAGTATGTTTATGTCTAAGCCAAGCTTTTTTAAACATATTTACTTTCCTTCATACTTGAAAAGTAAAATTTTAATTTTTTTAAATTTCTATGTGATGAATAGAAAAGCTTGGAAACATCAGTCTGAAGAATAACCATCAACTAATGGGAACAAAAGACCCTGTTGGCTCTTCACAAGTGCTCAGAACCCATCAGCTGCCTCTGGGTCCACTCTCATAGTGCACATTCCTGATGCCAGAGAGTCGCACTATTTAGCCACCTAAACGAAAGTGATACTTTAGTATTGTCAAAAAAGCCAGAGCGATCTAGGAAACAAGGTAATTTTTGAGTTGAAGCCTAAACCAAATAACTAATTTGAAAATATTTTCCTAGAAACATAAATGCAGGCACCTGTTTTTGAAAAAAAAACACCTCTCCATGTAATTGAGGAAGCTGACTCATGGGCTTTGCTTTTGCCACCTAAACCGATTAACAGGAGAAGAAACCTGGTTAAGCTGCTGCTCTGGCTTGCTGACTAGCAGGGTTGCTTTTGATCCATGGCCTCTGGTATTTGGATTATTTGCTTTCCCCTCTCTTAATCTCTGTGGGGAAACTTTCCCTTGCTATTTAAATATTAAATCCTTGCCATACTGGAATGTCGCAGTGTACTGCATACAGAAATGTAAGGGCTCAGTATTTTCCGTGCAAACCAATTTTGAGTTCCAACTCAGAAGGCCTTTGTTCATTTGCTCTGAGGAGACACCCATGTCTTTTGCTGGGAATTTGACATGTATTTGAGCACCAAAGACTCAGTAAGTACTGACACACATCAGAATCCTTTAGGCACGTGGACTGCAGCTATGGTTTCCCTTTTTTGGCAGCAGTGTCAGGACAGAAGGCAGCAGTGATCATAAGACACCAAGTTTCTGCAATTTTGATGTTTAAATACAGTTTATTTTAACAGGCTCCAGACTCAAGCCAGCCCCTTTAAGCTTATCAGATTTTTCCTCCAAAGATGTTGCAGTGCCTAGCGGGAGGAGAAAGGTAGCATTATTCCATTCTTCTAATCTCTAATCCCCTGATCAGTTGTCCATGGCTATGATGGGCACATGTTTTCCTCTTCTCTCCTTTTTACAGACTGGTTCCCTCCTAAGCAATGGCAGCACTTATTAAAGATAATGGTATGATGATCTTGGTATGACGGGGAATAACAAAGCTTTAATAATACTTCTGCAAAATAATTAATTGCTGCTTTTGCGAAGATGCATTCCATTTAGAGAAATGCCAGTGTCCCTCTGGGTGCGTGTTCCCACGGTTGCACTGGTTCAGCACTGAGCCCACTCCTGAAATACAACTCTCCTAAGCCCCCATATGCTTTATCAAAGACTAGTGGTAACACTGTGTGGGGTTCAGGCACATCTCTGGTGGAAATATGGTAGTGCTTAAGTCCCCAGACATACCCCACAATCCTCACTGTGCAGATATGAACAGAAAATCAGGCACTTAATAGGGAGTTATAAATCCAGAGATTTAGTAAATTGCTTTTATTGATTCTTGCAGCTAATTACCAGCCTAGATTTGTTGACCAATTCTGTGCATTCTATGTACCTTCTACAGCTTGTTTCAATGCTTATCCACTTTGTAATGAAACAACAGAGGAAGAGTGAAGGTAAAAAGTTACCACTCCTTAGAAATTAACTAACTTCACAGATTTAGGTATCATGCTAGTTAACTAACAAAAGGCCTTTAATCAGAACTGACGTAACAATGTAGACAGGTTTATCACCAGATACATCAAAACTATTGACATGTCAATTGTCATGCCTCAGATGAATTTAAAACAGAGGGATCAGTGTATAATTTGCCAATCCAAGACTGCCAGAACCAATCTGTCCCTCCGATATAACCGCTTGCAGAGACAACTGCAAGTGCATCTAGCTCTGCAGAAAGACATTCAGATATGTTCTTAGACCATACATGCCTTTATGCAGAAAGTACTAATATTTGGCTCCATCTGGGTGTCTTACAGACAGGAGTGGAGTCCTCCTCTCCAGGCCTGTTGTCCCCACTTAGCTTCATTTTATGTAGAGATTTAGTAATATGGCTTAAAAAGGGAAAACCAATCAGGAAAACCAAACCCCAATTTTTGCGGATGAGCTAGCTGGGTCCTTATGGTTTTGTGTTTCTAGAATACTTGTTTTAGCCTAAAGCTGACATTGATGTAAAGAGGTTTCCCTATGTGCTTCAATGGAAGTGCATCTACATACCATTAGTAGTATTATTTCCTTCCAAAGCACTTTTCTTTCTAATTTTCTGACAGGTTCAGCCTGGGGTTCTTTACATGAGGAGCTAGGGAAGAATTCTTCTTTAAGTCCAAGTGTTGATAAAAGTTTTGGGGAAAATCTGGAGAACAGGAATCTCCACAAATTCATCAAGACCTGCAGGAGCCTATGCTAGAAGTATGATGTTGGGAGCACAGTCAGTTTTAGAGCTCTTGAGTAAGAGGAGCTAAGTAAGGAGCTAAGTAAGCAACACACAGTCTGCAGTCATTTGCAATACAGCCATCAATATAAGGACAAAAGGTGAAACTCCATGTATTATTTACTGATAATCAAATCACTTTTATAACACATATTTTACAATTGTAGTAGAATCCATTAGCAAATCTTAAAAAACCTTGAGAAATTATGAAAGTAGTTTACACATAATCTATGTAGCAAAATATTTGTTTTCCTTTCATTATTATGAAATTATGGGTACAGGAAATTTAAACAAACAAAACAAACACTAAAAATGTGAAGTATTTTCATTCTTTTAATAAAGTGCGTAATAAAATAGACATAATAAATGATCCTAAAAATGCTTACCAGTCAGTTGACATTGATTATTTGAGTTTCTGCTTTTGTCTTTATTTTGTTGATAATTTTATAGAGTCAAATAGTATAAATATTACATATAAAGTACATAAAGCTGCAATATCCTGGGGCATATAATGTCAGTGTCTCCTGGACAATTGCAATCGATTGCTGGCTGAGGCATCCTGGTACTGCTGTGAGGCTATTGCAGTGTTCACCAAAGGGGAGGATATACATTGCTGAATACTCTATAATAAAATGGAGAATATTGAGATATACATGCATATAAACAGTAATGTGATTATGCTTAATATAACATTCAAGAAACATAATTTGATGATATCATGTGATCTGTTCTCCATTATATGAACATCTGTGCGCCTTCATCTCGATTTAGAGGTTGGTATTAACAGGGTACGATGTCATTCACAGAAATTACTGAGTTTATTTGGATGTTCTGAAACTACGAGAGCCAAAGCATGTTGTTCTCTTGGTGAAGTAAAAACTTAATATCCCACCACTTCTCATGGCAGAAGATTTGATGAAATCTTGGTCACCTATACCTCTTCTGCAGCTGGGAACATGTACGATAGTGTTTCATTCTTATCATCAAGAATTCCAAGTCAGTGTCAGACATCTGAATGTATCCCTACAGTAGGACACCTGTTTAAATGCTTAAGTATATACTTGTAGGGAAAGAAGGGTGTTAAATGTCCATCGGAGAACTTGCAGTTCCAGAGGCTGGACAGCCCGAGTAATGTCTAGTGTTTATATCTTATTTGTGAAACAAAAATTTTGCAGATGAAGAATTAGTGGGAGGAATCTTTGTCACAGACCAGCCAACCAAGAACTCTGACTATTGAAAGACAGGAAAATGCATTGGTGGGAGAAGAGCTTTTTTTTTTTTTTTTTTTTTAAAAGTAGGGCAGGCTATGAAGAAAGCCCCAGAGAACACACAAGATCAAAAATGCTTTAGTAAAACAGAGTTAGATCCAATAAAGATACCTATACTACACTAACTGTTGAAAAATACAAAATTTACAAGTTGTTTAGCCATAAAGAATTAAATTTGTAAGACAGGAGGCAGAAGAGAGGAAGCTCAGGTTCCAAGTCACACTTACTACTAGGATTCACAAGAAGAGAGGTAATGATGTGCTCCATGTTCTTTTCACAGTCCCACTTCAAAACTGGGCAATCATTTTAAATTTAGGAGCCTGGATACTTTCTGGGGCTTTTCAGTCTCAAGCTCAATAAGTGGCAAAAGCTTTCTGAATAAAGAGTATTTTTCTCTAACATTTTTGGTAACAGTTTATCCAATAAAGTATATGAAGTATGTGAAAGTATATAAAGTACGTGAAGCATACAGTCATGTGTCTATATTTTTCCCTCAGTACAAATATATAGTAAAGGAGGAGACTGATAACATAGAATTATAAATACTAACTCCTGCATTATAAACTGAACATTTGAAATGTGTATTCTGTACTTTGGACGCTCATCTGCCTATTCAGTTCTTCATATTCCATGTACCATAATTATTTTGTTTCAGACTGACAAGATTTAGAATATATGAAACAAAATACAAACACTTATTAAAGAAAGATAATATCTATCACTTATAGAACATGGCATACCTGCAGGTCAGGGTAAGAATTTATTGTATTACCAATTATTTTATGCACTACCATGCATCATTCCTCCCTTCCTCTCTATGTTATTAAGAAATACAAATTAATTATGACCAATATATAGTTCAAATAGACCCTGCTAAATCACTGTTTCTTAAGAGTTCTTGGAATTTCCTGGACTTTGGGAGTATCTTCAGATTCCAAAAGGAAAATGAAGCCAAGAGGGTAAGGCAGTCTGGTATAAACCATTAAAGCCTATTCACAGTACTATAAGGTTCATATGTGTATTTTTTTTTTTTTTTACATAAATAGAAATCTGAGAATCTGGCAAGCCAGTTGAGCAGATTGATTTCAATGTTTTTGATTATATTTTTACTATAAAATAAGCCATAAGGTCAGTTTGTAGGAATTAAAGCTGGACATGTTTAAGTTAAATACTTACTAAAGGGGTGGTTATCTGCAAAACGTTTGAAGCAGATGGGTTTCTGGTAATGGCTTCTTGAACATCTAAAAATAAGACATATCATAAATATTATGTAAACTAAATACTACAATAAAAATATGATTCACAGTTAAATATTCAACACAAAACTTCACAAAGTCTGTGGAAATACAATTTAACAGCACTGTTTTTTTTTCCCTTACCAACAGCTGCTGTATTTTCTAAGTTTGCAGCTATATTATTATCTGAACAAAAAAATAGGTGTCAACAAAGAAATCTAAAGCTAAAGAGTGCCAGCTACTGTAGGCTGGCAACAAAAATTCCAGACTTAGATTGGTTAGTGACTGTTATTCACTAAAAAGACCACTATGAGGGTGCACAGTTTTAGTCACTTAATTTGGTCACATGTGAAAACAAAGCCAAAAAAAGAGGTTCAGAAAGGTCACGGTTTAAAAACGTTTTTAAACTTGTTTTACAGCACTTTACTTACTTACAGGTACATACTTACAGGTACTTATATGTCCCGTAAGTCTACCTGTAAAACTTCCCAGTTTCTCATTACCAATTTTAATCCCCCAATAATTAGGCAAGCTAATTAAATTTCTAAGATACATATATATAGGTATTAGATTAATTTTCATAGTTACTTCATTTGCAGTTAACTCCTATGATTTTTTCATTGTTTCTTTCATATTTCTTATGTACTTTTCTTACAGTTTTCGTAGTTTTCCTTTTCACACTTTGCACACTTCAGCTTTCTTTCTCCCATTTTTTTTTTCTGCGTTTACCTTTGCCTCTATTTCTTTGTAATTTCTTTGTTATTTATACAGCAATTTATTTTCTGTTTTATTGTATTTCGTTTTTCATATTTACTTTCTTAACCCGAGCACATCATACTAAAACTCCTCTCTGACAGAAGACAGAATTCTTCACGTGTATTTTCCTGGAACCAACAACCATGAGGTACAATATAATCAAATTTGGAACCATTGTTTGATTACAGGAATTGTAAGATACAGTTGCAAAAAGTTTCTAAGTGGTTGCAAAGTTCTTTTATTCTGTTGTTGCAGTTTACGGGAAACTGAAGCCTTTTTCCTCAAAGTCAAGCAATTTACCATTTGATGTAAAAACGTATGGATAGTATGCAGAAGCTTAATAAGCCTGGCTTTAGTTCGATTCCAGTCAATAAGATGGTAAACTTGGGTATATGTGACCATGAAATGATGCAGTCCAGAAGGAAAGTAGTGGAATTGTAAAATAAAATCAATGGACTTCAAGCAAGCAGACTCTTATAAACTCAAATAATTGGCATGTAAAATTTCATATGAAAAAAGTTTGAGGAACATGTAAAATTCAGGAGAGTTGGCAGTTTCATAAACAGCAAAAATAACAAGCAGAAGTTATTCCAATGATATGGAAAGACAAGAAGTCCAGTGAAGAGACCACATGGACTAAGTCACAGGGTCCCCATTGATTTCAAATACAGAATGGAGCACACAGAATACAGAAACTATGTCAGATTAATGAGAATTTTTGTGAAAGACCTGTATGATAACATAGGTCAAAGCAAACACTAACCATTAGATACAGTAGTAAAAGACCCAAGAAGTAAGTTTGTTCTACAAGTATGTTAGTTATAAAAGGATAACGAATGAAAGTGTTAGCTAACTAATCACTGGAGAGAAAAAAATATCAAGAACATGGAAAGACTTTTCCCCCAAATTCTTCAGCAAAATGGAAGCTGTGACTGGAGAACTCATGTCAAAAATACCAGTACAAAGCAGGCAAGAAATCTGCCCGGCACAGAGAAAAAACAGGTTAGAAAACACTTAGGTAAGTTTGACATTTTTAAAATAGTTGCATAAGTGATATTCACTTGAACATTCAGAATTGGTTGCAGCTTTCTCACAACTCAGTATTTGTGATCTTTAAGAATTCATGGAGAAAAGGAACATTCCAAAAGAGCAGATGAAAGAAAATTAAAAGCCATTCATTATAAAGGGTTACGCTTGCAAAAATATAGGACGTATAAAGGATAATTATTTGAAAAAATAATTGCAATTAAATTAAGATGAATATTCATTGGAACAGATTCTCAACTGAGGTTGATACATCTGATATATCTTCATAGAACAATTTTGACAGTGTTAGAAACAACAGCTACCATTGAGCTGAGCCAGTTTCTGAAGGTGTCTAGTCACATTTTGAATTATTTTTTTGACCAAAGCAAAGTCACCATTATTTTAAATTAATTTAATTGGCTGCAAGAAAAGTTTCATGATTTTGATTTGTTTGCTACATTTAGTAAAGAATAGTAATAATAATAACAACAGAAAAATATTTATAGCATAGGATTCATGTTTTTAATTCAAATTAATTCATGACAACAGAATATAAAGTTATTTAATCACTTGATGTAGGTTCATATTTATTTTCAAACTTACCTTGTAGCCTTTGATTGAGATGATCAAGAGACTGGAAAATCTTCTGTTCTTCTACTGAAAGTGCACTCACGCCTGGACATGGAGCTCTGTTAAGTGATAAGGGCTCTCTGGCCAGTTGCACACTTTCCATAGCTGCCAGGATTTCATCCTCTGCAGTGGATGTACTTGCTAGTTTTTCTGCCAGAAGAAACTGAACAGTGCTTTCTGAAATCAAAGAGATTACAGGGATAACTTCAAATGAGAAGAGCTCATGACATTTAAATACACTGCTTGCTTTCATGACTTTCATGAAACACACAAAATTAATATTAAAAAGTCAAAAAAGTGGCAAAGTCAAGAAGAATGGTATGTTAGAAAATGAAATTTTTTAACACTGGTGAGGCCGCCCCTCGATTCCTGTGTTCAGTTTTGGGCCCCTCACTACAAAAAGGACATTGAATGACTCGAGCGTGTCCAGAGAAGGGCAACGGAGCTGGTGCAGGGTCTGGAGCACAGGTCCTACGGGGAGCGGCTGAGGGAACTGGGGGGGTTTAGTCTGGAGAAGAGGAGGCTGAGGGGAGACCTCATCGCCCTCTACAGCTCCCTGAAAGGAAGGTGCAGAGAGCTGGGGATGAGTCTCTTTAACCAAGCCTTAAGTGATAGGACAAGAAGTAATGGCCTCAAATTGCACCAGGGAAGGTTTAGACTGGATATTAGGAAGTATTTCTCTACAGAACGGGTTGTTGGGCGTTGGAATGGGCTGCCCAGGGAGGTGGTGGAGTCCCCATCCCTGGAGGTGTTGAAGGGTCAGGTTGACATAGCGCTGAGGAATCTGGTGTAGTTGGGAACTGTCAGTGGGAGGTTAATGTTTGGAGCAGATAATTTTCAAGGTCTTTTTCAAACTAGATGATTCTGTGATTCTGTGACATAATTAAGATCACTAATGCATCTTACAATTGGCACCAGAACAAGTTCTTTGGAAATATGTAAAGATAGCAAGCGATACCTGTCCACATCATGCAGTTATGTATGATCCATACAGATATCATACAATTAAATGCAAACAGGAATGGAATGAAATGAATATATATTGTAATGTATTTATAAAACCATCAATGACACATGATGCTGTATCTTACATTTCCATGAAAAAATTAGGTCTAGACAACTACCTTTTCTTACTTAGAATCGCTGATGCCAAAAGACACAAGGGATGTTACACAGGGGATATATTAGGTCACTACTTTATGCATAAAAAAGAATTGAAATGGGATGTGTTACGATACCTTCATCAGACTTATAGGTGTTATTCATATTTCGGACGGGATCGAATGCAGATTGAACAGGACTCAGCGGGACAGTACGTAATGAATTCTATCAAAAATATTATAAGTATATTTTAAGTGTAATTTAAGACAACTATACTACTTGCTGAACATTTTAAAATTATTTCATATTACTAAATGTTTTCAAGTGCTAAAATATTAGTGTATATTAATCCAGAGGTGTATTCTTTTATTCTTTTCATTAGCAGTGACAGCAAGCTGACTAATCACACTGATTCAAAATAGTGTGACACTGAACAAATCTTTGATATTCCTGAAACTCTTTCCATTTTGAAGATAAATAAGCTTTTTATTTTATACAGTATTTAATATTTACCTGTGCATGATGAATAGGCTTCCCTCTTTTAGAGGCTATACTTTGTCTTCTGTGTTGTGAAAAAGCTCTGTGTTTATTTTCATTGTTGTCAAAAACCTGGTTTTGTCTTGCAACAGCAACAACACCTTAAATGACATGCATACAAAAATAAATCAAAAATGTGTAAAAACACAGTAAAGATAGGTGTAGCAAAACTAATAATGATGAGTAAATATCTGTCCAAATTTAGATCTTTAGCTTGTGTATGTTTACATCTGATCTCGCTAAATGTATTTTCTTACAGTGGAAAGAGAGAAACAGGCACTTCTAAAGTACATTTAATTTCATGTTAGCATAGGACTATAAGATACAGACACGGATTGTATGTGGACATTTATAAGCAGGTTAAGTGAAGCCCCACTTTGAATCCCAGATAACAAAGATGGTCTGTACAAACTTACAAGGTGGTCTTACCAAGTAAGAGGGGGAATGAACAGTGAACTATGATACTACAAATATCAAATAATGTGCCAAAAAGTAATGTTTTAGAAAATAAGTTGCATTAGAGAGTAATCCTAAAGTCTAATTGTCCAACACAGTAAATGCCTGTTGCCAAGATGCTGTATCTTACATCTTAACAGATTCAACATTTGTTAAGATTACGCAGCATTGCTCAGAAAGCATGTAATAGTTCACACAGTCTGATTCATAGAATCACATAATGGTAAAGGTGGGAAGGGACCTCTTGAGACCATCTGGTCCAGCCCCCCTGCACAAGCAGGGACACCCAGAGCTGGTTACCCAGGACCACGTCTGGATGGCTTTTGAGTAGCTCCAAGGGTGGAGATAGCACAAAGTCTCTGGGCAACTTGTCCTAGTGCTCTGTGACCCCTACAAGTAAAAAAAAAAAAGTGTTTCCTGATTTTCAGAGGGAACCTCCTGTGTTTCAGTTTGTGTCCAGTGCCTCTAGTCCTTTCAGTGGGCACCACTGAAAAGAGCCTGGCTCCATCCTATTTGCACCTTCCTTCCAAGGATTTATAGACATTGATAAGATCCCCCTGAGCCTTCTCTTCCCCAGGCTGAACAGTCCCAGCTCTGTTAGACTTTCCTCCTAGGAGAGATGTTCCAGTCCCTTCATCATCTTCACGATCTTTCATTGGACTCTTTCCAGTCTGTGCATCTGTCTCTTGTACTGAGGAGCCCAGAACTGAACACAGTCCTCCAGGTGTGTCCTCACAGGTGTGATTCAAATGCAAAGTCATGGTTTAAAACCTTAGTTACACAGTTTGGGATTTTGTAGTTAATCTTACTAATTTGTACATCTGTATACTAATTTTAATGACAGTACTGCTGTATTTTCCCTCAGCTAGAGAGACACTGTACCTCAAACTTATCTCAGTTTTGTCTGGTGTAATAATACATTTTCAAAATTAAACCATCAAGTTTCAAAATTAAAATCGAATTCTTAATTAAACATTCATGCATACAAACTGGAGATGCAAATCAGCATTTTCATGTCCAAGTCAGGAATCTACACATCCAAGGAGATATTGTATACTCATCTGTAAACACAGTTACTTGATTTGTAAATGCAGTTACTCGATTTATATATTTGCAGCAAAAGAAATCAATTCATTGATCCTAGAAGCAGATTTGAAACTATTCTTCTGGCTGCTGCCATCAACAGTAGCATGAGACACATTAACTTTAAAAGGTTGACATTTAGTTATATGTGAATTACTGTGATGTGACACGTGGTGCTCAATAGCACCTGAAAAGAAAAGGAAATGTGATCATGTTTTATTGACTACAGGGGAAAATTTAAAAAGAAGCAGAGAAGAAAGCCCTTGTTACATCAGTAATCACATAATATTTTTCTGAAAAATAAAATCCAGAGTTGCTTTATTGACACGCATCGGCACTTAATTAGTCTAGCAAGACATGCTAGATCTGTGCCAAGGAAAAGACGCCTTTGAAAAACTGACAAAAGTATAAGTAATAGTATCTTTAAGGGCATGAGATACTGAGCAGTCGACTCCTGTTTAACTATAAGCATGTGAATTAGTTCCGTATTTGTCACAGGCTAAATGTTAAACATATTTTTAAAGCATTTCACTGACTGAACACCAAAGGACTTAAAATAATTCTAATATCCAACTACAGTATAATATGTGTCACCCAGAAGTTATACTTGAAGACTGGAAGCCCAATTAAAGGAAGATCCTCATGGATAACAATTTTATTTATTCATCTTGTTCTCACTTATTCTTTCTGTATATTTGGCCAAGCTTTTCAACCAATCACATTTTCTAGTGTCCTCACAGACCTCACTGAACCTTGTAATAGAGCCACAGAAGATATTTTACTCAAGGTATTTCACTCAGCATTCAGTCTCTCATAGCAAGCACTTCAGGACAAAGATGTGGCGATCTATGTGCATTTGCAGGCAACTGAACAAATAATAGCAAGTCATTAAGAGTTATCTAGAGTATTTAAAATAAAGAAGACTTTTAAAACTAATCTTTTAGATTAGACTTTAAAAAAAAATCTAATCAGATACTGACAGAGGGCCATCCAACCAAATTTTAAAAAGACGTTACTCAGCTCTTCCTCTAAAAAAGCTGGAGCTATGTGACACTGGGGATGTAGCATTTACAGTTGCAGTGAAGACAGTATTAGTAGCGCACACAACTCTGACCCAGTAAATCTTCTGATTCATTGATTTGATGTGCAAATAAGGACAAGAAGCAAGTATCTCTGCTGGAGGCAAGACATGGTAATGCAAGACTTCATTCATTTCCAATGTAAAATCAAATAGGTTAACTTAAGTCACACATATCTTAAGCTCATCTGTTTGACTTTGAACTGGAATGGACAGCAGATAACATTTCTCATTTCCCACCCCTGCTTTAGGCCAAGAATACTCACCTACATCTGCTCTTACACAACAGAGCTGTTCTGAATCACTCCACAGTTAAAACTATGTATTAGTAGATGAAACTAGAAGTTCAGGTTTTTTAAATTATGGGAATTACTTATTTTTCTGGAAAGTATCTTTGAGCTGCATGGCCGGTCCTCAGGGTGATCCCAGTAGGTGAAGCAGTTTGGAGTGCTGCTTGTACCTGAAGCAGGGAGCTTCAGGAGCTCTGCCTCCAGCTGCAACCCTCAGTAGGAAGCAAACCAGCACACAATATACAAATTACAAGCAGGAGGATGCCATCAGCGCCCAAGGCACAGAACATAGCTAGGCTGAAACAGGGCAAATCAAAAAGCATGAAAGCTATTTTGAAATGTGAAAACCAGGAGATTAAAGTTTATTCTCCCTGATACAAGGAAATGATCACCTCCCTTGCAACTTATTTACTTATAGCAACTTATAATGATTTCTGAATATTGTTTAATAATCCTGCTTGCCCCGACTATTCTGTGGAAATTTACCAAGGACTACTGTGTTCATCAAAACAAAGCAGTTTTCTGTGGAAACTTACCAAGAACTACTATGTTCAGCAAAAGTAAGAGACACATCCTTAGAAAGCTGATGGGTTCTATAAAGTTGAGTCTTTGTAGTGGATAGATAGCCATATATGGGTGGTAGAAACTAATATGCTGGTGCTTTTAGATAAGATAGAGGTGCTAAACCAGCTGGAACCACTCTTGTTCAAGAAATTGGCTAAGAGAACCTGCGCATGCTCCGAGGAAAAGTACAAGGTGAACAAGACTGTGAGCCTTCCTCCAAAAGCCCCCCCCCCGAAGACAACCACGAGGAGGCAATGCACAGGCGCAAAGAGAACACAAACTGCTGACACCAGCCTTTTGAACTAACCCAGCCTTACTTATGCATTATGCAATCCAATGAATATGTATATCCACACTCTATAAATTTCTGGTAAAAAGTGCTGCTGGGGTGCCAGCTTTGTGGAGAAGTCCCCTTGCACCCCTGCCCCAGAGTAAACATACCTGCTTTATAACTCTCTCTGACTTGTAGAGTCTGTTTCCATGAATCACCCCAAAATTTCTTATGTATCTTTCCTCTATTTTACCAACCAATTTTTGCATTATATTGTTCCCAAGGTTAATTTTTAACAAAATGAAGGATCGGTACTCATTTTTTTTCAAATTCTTTGCAAATCAGACATACTTTGCAGCACAGCAAAATTTGTCTGGTAGAAGCTCTTTAACTTACATTTAATTTTTTTGAGCATTAATATATTACTGGGACTAAAACTTTAAAAATTTAGGCATTTACAGTGTCATCATTTTAAAAACATGGTAGATCTACATTTCTTTCACTCTCAGGTGGCAGTGACTGTTGGACAACAAGCTATGACTCCCAGTTACCTTGTAAAACTTACTCATATAAACTTAGTCACTTCCTCCTATATTATTATTTAGTCCACCTGTCACATTTACTCATTAGTCAGGAATATAATCTCAGGAAAAATACTTCCTTTTCATTTAATATTGAAGAGAGCTATTAAAAATGCAGATTGACGTTTGAGAGGCCTCTGGGCACCACTAGAATAGAAACGACAATGACAAATGGTGAAAACTTGTTAAAACTGGCTGTATTGTGTGAATGGATGAAAGGCTGGATGTTTTAACTGAAAACAAATTTGTGATGTAATTGAAAAAGACTTTCGTCTGAACATCCCCCCACCCCAACCCCAGAAACATGACTCTTACCAGTAGCAGAGCCTTGTGGAGCTCGGGCAGTATGTGCTCCTTGCCAGGAGGTACTTGTTTTTCCAGCTGCTGGGATATGATGGAGATGTAATCCATTTTCTGCGTTAACAGGTCTTCTTTCAGTGCAGGTTACTGAACAATCTTGACAGGCGCTTGTCTGAACAGTGTATACAGAACAAGTATTTTTTGCCCAAGGTTTGTATTTGGCCATGCTGCAGCCAGGTGCAGATATTGCAGTGGCCAAGTCAGAACGACAAGTAATACTCTCACTGTTTTCTGTACCGTTTCTATTTAAAACCCGATCTGCTAACACAACATGCCTTTCAATTAAACCATTCCTGCTTGTAGTGGTAGCTTGAAGACTTGAAGGCGGCAGTGGCTGACACCCAGGGCTGGCTGTGTTTCTGCCACTTCTGTTTCCCGGCAGAGGTGCCGTTGGTGGGTGAGGTGCTAGCAGTTTCCCTGGAGCTTTTCGAGTTTTGTTGGCTTCAGCGGCCGACTGCGGTTGGATTATAGTGCCTGTTCTTTTCTTGGGCATAAAACTTGACTGGGCTCTTACAGATGTTGTTTTTCCAGTTATTTTTGACTTATTTTTGAGTTGATCACCTTTGTTAATTTTAGAATTATTACTACCTACTGGGAGTTTACTTTCTTCATCTTTTGGTAACATCCAAGCTTTATTAGCAGAAAAGGATCCAGTAGACATAAATATATTCAGAGATGTGCATTCTTTATTTGATTCTTCAGAGTTAACATTTGGTTTTGATATATGAAAGTTTTCCTGATGATTTTTTATGAACACAGGGTTTGAAAGTTGAGCAACAATACTTAAATTAGTCTTAGGAGCATTATTTGTAGTTTGAACATATTGCAGCTGTTCAGAAGATATTTTAGTGGTGTTTTCTTCATAGTATTTTTCATTATTTTCTATTATTATCTGTTTAATTTGATCACACCATTTTAGCTTTCTATTGTATTTTTCATTTTCTGCAGTTTTCTTTTTTATTTTTGCCAGTTCTAAACTGTCTCTGATAGAAGACATGGGTCGAGTTCCAAAACTGATCCCGTGGTTCAAAACCACAGCTTTGACATGACTGGGTACATCTTTAGAATCCTTCTTTAAGATACTTCTGAATAACTTAGCTCTTTTTCTTTCAAGAATATTGTTTTTCAGGGTTTTGTGCTGTGCAGGAATGCCAGAAGTGAACTCTGTGTCAGACACCAGTGATATAGTTTCAACCATATTTCCCTTTTCTTCCTCATTGTTATTCTGTTGCTTAACTTCGCACAGAACTGAGGCATTTGGTATGTCCTGAAATAAAGATGATCCTGGATTAATGTCATCAATACATTTAATATTTTCTTCTTTCGTTTCTGTCATTTTTCCTGATTTTGTTTTTAAAAACTCTGTACAGATGTTTTTGTCCTTTGGTAATGTATCAGCTGTGCTGGAAATGACAGTGGAATATCCCTGATTAGGAAATAAGATTATAGATGTTGCAATAGGTTGACTGGAGGTTTGCACAGATACAGTTCTTTTTTGTGGGGTCATTTTAAAACTCTGATCTTGCATCAGATCCCGATCCCTTTCTCCTGGAATAGAATCAGGGCTGGCCCAAGCTTTGCTAGGACTGAAAATGGGATGACCAGTGGCTAATGTGCTAGACAGTCCAGAAGAAGGCTTGCTTCTTTCTTCTTTTATATTTTGCAGAAAACTAAATGTATTACTTACAAAGTTTACTTGCTTACTAGAGGTAGAGAATTCTGCGTTTTTTCTTCCAGATCTGTGAGAAGCAGATGATTCCTCTTCTGAATTGTTTACACGTTCAGCAGGAGTTAGAACATTATGTTTAGCTAAAAGATCATGAGTAGGTAAATTGTGGTAGTATTGCAATTCTACATTTCTCAGACAATTATTTAGATGCATATTTTTAGAAGTACTTTGAGCTGTATAAAGCAAACCATTATTTCTTGTCTGTGATGTTTCTGGATTGTACAGGACACAGTCACACTGTGTAGTCAAAGATGATTCACTCGATGTTGTGTAATTTCCATTTTGTCCTCCAGCCTCAAGACTGTCAGGGCTTGACAGAGTTTCTGAATCATCTGTTTTCTTGACTTCTTGATGAAAATTCTGAAATACAGGCATAAAAGCAGATTATTGTGTTTATCAAAAATGTTTTCTTTGCTGATACTAATTTTTCATTAATGAGAGTTTCAGTTAAAATACAATCAATACTGCCCTGGTGTTTTTATGAATTGGCATCATAGCACCGTAATTGTTTTCATCAGGTCAGAATTTACCCGTGTTCAATTCCAAAAGAAAATGATGTAGTTTGTGTATGAAATTCAGAGGAAAGAGCTGCATAGTTCAACAAATTTAATCTTAAATTTTATATAAATTCTACAATGTCAAAAAAGGAACAAGGTTTGTCTAAACAACGCTACTGTTTCTGGATTGCCCTATGACAGAGGATGGTTTTTGTGCTCTAACATGTAAGGGAGTTTACAAAATTAAAAAGAATTAATGAAAATGCAGATTTGACAGTGGATCTGCCCTAAACTGGAATTTTCCATGATACTAGACTGAATATTTTCAGACAAAGTGCCACAAGTTATGAGGATTTAAACCTTGTCATGGCAAACACAGAAAACATCTCTCAGATGTCCTAATCACAGTGATTAACACCTCCCCGCAGTGAAACCCCCTCTTCTCATCTTTCAGAAAGAAGACACTATCATCTGATCTGCGAGGAGAGATCAGGTCTAAGGGCATATGGGAGTCCCATCCACACCCCCAACTTCTCCATTGTACTTTATAGTGATGAATAAGAGCAACTGGCACCATCTGAATCACCACTGGGACAACTTCATGTATGTACTATACAAGCATTTTCTTACTTCTTCATCCAAACACTGAGATGGACAAGATTCCAAATACATATAAACATAAAGGAAAATAAACATATCAACTGTTTGCACAATCTCATATACTCTCTCTTATGGAACTGGAAGTTCACTTCTACACGACCAAGCAGTGAAATGATGTTAAACCATATCTTGGAAAAACTTGGCATGAAAAGCTAAAAGAAACTGCATTAGATATGCAATCTTATGCAAGGAAGATTTTTTTTTTTCATTAGTGACTTTAAGTGGAAAATGTTTCAAGTAGCGAAATCTGTCAATCTAGGTAAGTGAGTATATATCCCTAGGAAATTAAAATAGAATTAACATTTTGAAAATTTACCAAAGAATGTATAAAATCCACTAGTGAATAAGAATGTATTTTCATAGTAAACCTTTTTTTTTTTTTTAAATAAAATTGTTATACTATAATACTGTATATAGCTGTACAAATATTTTAAATTGCAGAATAAAAGCTTAGTGAGTCCTGAAAGACTTTTTATGATTGAATTAAATTTTGTCTTGCACTAAATGTTGAGGTTGGTGCAGTCTTCTGTTATAGTTATGATTTGAGATAAAGAAACTAAATAGAAGAACAAAGAACCAAGCGTAGGGAAGGATTCCCCTTTAGGGAACATTTTCAAACTAAAGCTATACAAACCAGTGTATTTCTAATTGAAACGAATAAATAATGCTTTGTTAGTTATTTATTAACCTTTATGTTTGGCTAAATTATATTGTTAACCTCTGTTTGAACTTCAACAAACAAAGAAAAGGCATATGTTCAGAATTTTCTATACCAGGCCAAATTTAAGAACTAACTTTGAAATTTTCAGATGGAAAAAAGCAGTAAAAAGAAATTATAGGTGTCAGGCTTGCTTTTTGTCTAATTTGGAAACTGAATCTGTATAGCTAAGTATGTGTTTCTAAAATGACTAAGTTTAGCAGAGGAAAAGTTTTGTAAGGATTGATTTAAATAACCCTTTTCCAATAGCAGGTTAACTTAAATTGGTAAATATGGAGGGTGCCAGAAATATTGCAACTTTTAAAAATTAAGATAAAAAAAATTCTGCCCAGTTGTGCTCGAGAGGTTGAAAAAAGACATGATCCTACACTATATATAATTTTACTCTCTTTGTAAAACAAAACCTCATGGGAACACAAAACCTTCAGAAATGTTAGGAACTAAAGAATAAAGGATTTCTCATTTAAACACATACTCACTTTTACTTAGCTCATGCAAATTTAGTTCATTTACATTTATTTTGTTGCATCATACTATTTCATCATTTCACACATTAAAGTTGCTTATCATTCTTATTAAAATATTTACATATATTATTTCCCTTTTTAGCCTACTCTGTAATGAAAATGAATGACATGTTTTCTTGTAAAAATGCATAACTAGAACTACTTCTGCAGACCTAAAAAAGCATTCAACAATTATTCTTTTTTAGGGGTCAATAGAAACAGGGAAATAAACTGGAAATCCCAATGTTTTAATTTGATTTAATCTGTGATAATATTATAGGATCATAAGGAAACAAAAATGTTCATATAGTGAGCTATATATTTTCTGGATTTGCATATTGTTTGTGTTATGTAAGTACAATGTATTGTTTTGCCTGTTGCCTGCATTATCTTATGTCCTAATGCATGAAATCTAAACCCAGCCTGTCCACATACTTGGTATTCTAGGAAAGGGATCACTTATGAGGACTTACAGAGGTCACTTGTATATCTTAAGACTTAGAACAGCTGTGTCAAGGAATTTAATTTCAGTTAAGCACTAAAACAAGAGAAAACATGAGCCTAAGGAATCTTTCATGAGGCCAATGAAAACACAACATTGCAACAAGTAAAATTTTAAGAGAACCTGACAAGTGAGTTTTCTGCCAAAGGACTCTGTCAGAATGCTGTTACACTGAAGAGATGCTATATGTGTATTTGACATTTTCTGCAAAAGAAATGTTGACTGTTAGCACTTCCAAGAGGTGAATGGGAATACTCTTGTGAAGATAAAAGCTGGAAAAATGCTACCTACTCTGAAAACCCAGGCCCTTCACCTCTCACACTACTTCCTATTCTTGATATTTTTGACCGGTTTATTTATAGGAGTTCTTTGTGTGTTATATGTGTGTATATAATAATGTTATACTTCACATTAATTGTGAAGAAAAAGACACCAAGGGTCACACAGATACAAAGCTACCTCTCAAAGACAGCGAGGTATCTAAACACCTTTACTGGTTTTGAGTCTACCAACTATGAAATGGGAAAGTCCATTACAAAATTAATAATCTCTTTTCTATGTGAGTTTGGAAAATATAATGTACATGGCACTACATAATACTGATTTCAGAGAAGATGTGGGCACATCCAAGAAAGAAAATGCTATTGAGGAAGGATTTTGGTGCTTATGTTGCACAAGAGTTCCATTATATTGTGCCAAACCCACCAAAGAAGCTATGAAGGTGTAGGATGACCAGAGTAAAGCTTCCTATCAACACCCATGTCTTTCCTAGGCTAACTTCTAGGTGCCTAATTTTTCCCCAAGCTATCTAGGATACAGAAATTAGCTATCTAAGAACCTGAGTATTTAAAAGGACCTGATTTGCCTGTTTGGAAATCATCACAGGATGCTAGAAATACAGGTTCAAACCTCTTGGGATAAAAAGAACTCTAGTTTCCAGTTTTGTAGGCACTCAGGCACTTCAGTAAGCGATAATGTACTGAAGGATTGTTAAAGTTATCTGAACACTGAATGAACACAGGGTTTCAAGTTCTGACTTCCAGTTTTAATGAAGACCTGAGGTAAGTATATATAACTGTGTAGGAAACAGGTTTTCAGCTCAATGTTTCTCTCTCTTGCTTTCTATTATTTTATTTAGCATCTCAGTACTGAGAGTGCTGATTCTCAGGATCCCTGTTCCAGATGCCTAACGCCCACAGACTAACTTAGTCATTCAGCTCCACAAGTGGAATTCATAATGCTAGTTTTTAAATACTATTAAAATTATTAAATGATTAGATGTTGAGGCACTGAGCACCACTTCATTAGTCCCTTTTTTGTTTGTAACCTATTAATAAGTTTGTTTTGAGCAGGCACCATCTACCCTGCAAATTTAAGGGATGGGGTCATGTGAAAATAGTATGGGACTGCATAACTGAAAACTGCCATAAGGGAAATAGACACAGAGAAAAATTGGACATGCATATGCAATATTAATTTGAGAATTTCTTAACTACTTAACTAATAATCGTGTTAATATTATATATAAAATGCAATGACATAATTTAATGAGTAAATTAATAGTTATTTACAATCTATGTTATATTCAATGTAATTGTGGTTATCCTAAAAAGGAGAGTGGAGATCAGCTAAAACATCCATTTGCACTTCTTTGGAATTTGCAGGCTGTAGAAGAAATGATGTTTTAGACAGTATTTTGTAGATGAAGCTATTTCTAGATAATACATTAGAGACAGAAATGAAAGGCAAACAATTCTCAGAGATTTTTTTTTCCATTTTAAAGCAAAAAAATAATCCTCTCACTGATAGTTAAGGTCTTAATGATGAGACTCAAAGCCATGAAATTATCCTTTTCAGAAAAGTTTTCCAACAAAGTCTGATTTAGGGAGAAAGAACAATAACTGATGGAGGAAAGTATTTCTTTGTCTTCTAGAAAACTCAGAATCTGTCTTCCTGGTTTATTCTTACTCACAAATATAAAAATAGGGCAAAGCCTAAGAATTGAAGAGTTGAATGAACTGGAGCTGTAGAATCAGAAAAAAATTATTAATACTATTTGACCAGTACACACCTCCTAAAAGACCCATAACCATACAGTCTGTGAATATAATTTTTAAAAATAATTCCCATTTCAGCTGAAGGACTATCCTACCAGAACTCTGATTTGCTAAAACATCAGTGTATATTTTTACAGTTTAATTTTTAAAAAAATTTAAAATTAATCAATTAATTAATTAATGTTAATTAATTATTAATTAATGTTAAATTAATTTTTCTTTTAGCAGTGTAAATACATTTCAAAGATGGAACAGTTTTTAATGTTTCCACTCTATCTTATGCACTGCACAGCAGCAACAAAGGCAGAAGGTGGATTTATATTAGGAAATCCTAAAGGTCACATACAGAAATACTCTTAGATTGATAAAATATCCTGAGTTGGAGTGGACCCACAAAGATGATCAAGTCCAAAGCCTGACTCCACACATGGCAATCTAAAAGTTAAACCGTATATCTAAGATTATTTTCTAATATTATGTATTTATACCTGTCCAGAAAAAAAAATTATCCAATGATACAGTTTCATGTAATTGCCAACACTCACTTCATGCTTCATTAATATAATCACTTCTCTTGAAAAAAAAATATTTAGTGACTGTTACGTTACTTGTTTTACAATTTGCATTTTTTCTATCAGATATTTTTCAAGACATACATTCCTCTGAAGAACTTTATAGATATGATTTATAAGAACATGTACAAGATTTCAGCATCTACCTTCCCCTAAACAGCCTCCTGCTATTTTTTCTTCTTGTGGCTGTTTGGAATAGCCTTGTTACAAGATCTTTCAGTCTACTGGATTCCAGTTATTTTTTGCTTATTCCTGTTGTCTGAATTCTGGGTGTTTGGCTTAATACTTTATTTCCCAGTTGGTGAGCCATACTTCCTTATGGAGATATGCCAGTATTGGGTATAAACTGCACAGCAAAGCTCAGGCTACTAAATGCCTCAGAAGTGCTGCTGTGCATTTATAATAATAAATATTAAAAAAGATAGTGAAAGAATTGATTAGGTTTATGTGTACCCAGGTCACCATAAGCCTACTAGGATATAAGCAGAATACTGGAAGAAAAAAGTAGTTATATTCTGTTCTGCTTTCCACTTCACGGAAAGTTTATCTCTTTAAAAAAAAAAAAAAATCCCAAAACACAGCTCTGCTATCTCCAAAGGGGTAGAATTACTGTGGACAGTGATACTTTACTCTTGATGAGAAAACAAGAGATTTCCCAACATCCCCTTGAGACATTAGCATATACTGTCTCCGATAATACCAAGTTATCATAATATAATATAGCATCCTGGCAGATCGCTATACACAAACTTTTTTATCTTCCATTCCCTTCCTGCAAGTGAACGTTATATTATTACTGTAACTGCAGTAAACTACGGTTTTTCCCTCTGTTCCTTTCCTTTAGCTACATTTATGAACATTTTACTCAGTTACAGTAAAACAAAACACTTCAAAAAAAGCTATCAAGTATTGTAGAAATAATTTAGTGCATAGCTATATATAAATATTTCATATATACATATAAATGGATATATGTATATAAATGTTAAACCAAAAATGGAGTTATGCTAATATGTATGGCAATTCTTATGAAAAAGTATATGCTTGTAAAGGAAGAGCAGGTATATACATGAGAGTTCTCAGTTTCCCTGTTTCTGTGGTTTGTGAGCCATCCTGTATGTATAACAACCCTAACTTATCCACAAGCAAGATCTTATTCACGTATTAATCTACCTGTGAAACAAACACTTTTGTACTGAAAATGCTGTTTCAGCTTCAACCCTACATGATCACTGATTTGAGCAGGGCTTTAAATTGAGACAAGACACTCTTCAAATGACTGAACATTCAGACCGCCAGGTACAAAGATTGCAGTGGCATTTTATACAGCAGAGGCTTGGAATAAACCACTATTTTACATGAAAAAACCTTGAGGAATACACAGTCAAAACAAGCTTGAGTATTTGGGTAAAATAATTTAGTCTGGAGATACATTTCAATTTGCCTTTACAGCAAATGTGAATTTTGGATTAGTGAAATAACGTGGAAGACAGTGATATGTTGCAATAATCGTTGAAAGCCAATAATAACTGAACCCCTCTGATCTTGACAAAAGAAAAACGAGTAGGGAAATCACTTGAATTTGTCATACAATTTAAGTGATCAACATAAAATATGTTAACAATCACAGCTACAAGTAAAAAATGGCCAATGTTTCTAGATTTAAGGTGACCACAGAAACTTATTTCAAGTCTTTGAACAGTCTCTTCAAAATCAAGTCTAACCAGTTCCAATGATGTTTTATCCTAACCCTCCCCTTAAGAGTCTGTTTTCCCACTAACTAGCCCGGAGCATTCTACAAGTTCTTGACACTTGCGAGAGACTCTGTACACAGGCACTCCTTTTTTCCATGCTGGTCTTGTCTATGCCTCTGACGAGTTAGACTGATACAATGACCTTGTTTAACTCATCCCAGTCATAAGTCATATTACAAATGGACTTGAAAATGAATTCAGTTTCTCCATCAGTTACCTGAAACATCTTCATTTCATAGCCACAGTCTAACCTCAGAAGAGCAGTAACACAAACAGCTAACAGTGATACAGATCAACTCACTCATGCAAGTAAGGCGATGTCCATACCTATGTGTTTGCGGCATCTGCTGCGTTCATTTAGAGGAACATCACTTAGAAAATACTATTCATTATTTCTCAAAGACTTATTTAATTCTGTATGTAACATATATAAACACACAGAGAATAGGATACAAAATCTTATTGTACTAGAGATAATAAAGAATAACCCTCTGACCTCATGGTTTGGGTTGCAGTTTCTGAGAAATTATAATCTGTGTTCCAGTCCCTATTTCAATAAATACTTAAGTATTTTATGCAAAGAAGAACAATATCCATAGAAAGACTGATAGTGAGTACTTCAACGGCTTCACCGTATGCTTGGAAAAAAAAAGGAGAGCCAAGGTAAAATTCCCACTTCTAACCAATCAGAAAGCGATTTAAATTTGGATTTCACAGATACCACTTGAATAACCTAATAATGGTCATATAAAGGAGGGAAGAGGAAAATACAATCTCCATGTTGTAATCTCTACCTATTTTGTCTGTGAATTAGCTCTTACTTCAAGTATTCTGTTTAAAAAGTGAAACAGTAGAGGTAAGATGTTCATCAATCAAACAGTTTAATTCAAGTATAATGTATTTTTCTGGAACAGCACAAAAATACTGTACTGACCAAAACAATATTGTATGGCCACCAAATTAAAGAGGTGATGAAAAGAAAAAGACAAAAGGTATCTGAATAATACTGTTCCTTATCACAGTTAAGCCATTTTAATGGAAATTTTCTAAATAATTCAGTTCAAGGCAGGTGCTAGAAATGGAAAATTTCAACATAAACAGGAACATTTGGAAAAATAATAAGCCCATGAGAGTAATGTCTTTTGGTGAAAAGCTGCATGCAGTTTTAGCTAAAGACTGTGCTACCAGCTCCATGTTAAAGATTTTGTTTATGCCTGCAACAAAACCAGGAAAGGACTGTGCAACAAAACGTTTGATTTCAAATGAAGTTAACAATATTAATTTCTTCAAAACAGAACGTACTTATGGACATATTACAAAAAATAATTTGATGTACTGGCTCAGATGTAACTGCCCCACAAAAGAAAATCTAATGCTCTCAATATTTTAAGCAAAATAATTTTTGAGAATTGTAGAAGAGCCCCTAAAAACCAAAACCTGGCTTACTGTTGAAACTACACATTATTTTAGGGATGGAAAGCAGGGAACACACCAAATCTACTGGTCAGGGTCTACATAGGACTTTATTGCCCTGTAGGAAAGAAAAGAATTTTAGGAATCTTTATAATCCTGCTGGGCCTGTAAAAACAGAAACAAAGAGAGGTCAAAGGATCTCAATGGATGGTTAGACTGCAAAGCATGTGCACAGTGAAATACTTTGACATTAGTTTCAGAAAGGCAAGCACTGTTGGAATGACTTTGGACAACTGACAGTAACAAGATTACTGAAGACTGTTCATGTCAGTAAGAGTATTATAAATAATTATAAAGTATAAATTTTATAAGTAGAAGTATTATAAATACTATTTCACATCACAGGAAGTCAAAATGCACATGCATACCAGAACAATCCAAGCATCACACTTCCAAAATTCAGGCCTTAGAACAATGACAACAGCTTTCTTGACTATTTTTCTAATCAGAGTCCAAAGCATGCAATTTCAAGGAAAAAAGTCCGAATGTTTGAAGTATAAATATTTACAATTTGAAACTATTTATCAGAGGGAAGAAGCTGAGCAACCCCTAGTGGTAGCAGAAAAATACATTCTGGAAAAAAAAAAGCAAAATTTTTTACAGGACTAAAGGATTTTCAAAAATACATTAATTTGTAAACAAATTACTATATTATATGCAGTGTCCACAGCTGATGACAACATTTAGAAAAAAAATATAAGTAAAAAATCATGCATGACTCACATCAGTTTTTCCCCTAGAATTCGATTAGAATGTGATAATTGTGTTTGATAAAATACACTACAATTTAGTTGCCTCACAATATATTAAGAAGAATATTTTAATACATTTTTCTCAAAGAGATTGCAATTTTTATCCTATTTCTAAGATGTCCTAGTGTAGCTACTGCCAAATTCAGCATCATCATTTAGGGAGGGATTTGCAAACACTATAACAATGAAACACAAAATGTGTTATATTCGTATTTTGTTTGAAAGTGGTAATCTAAAATTCAGTCTTATCAGCTCTCTTTATAAAGTGCCATTTTCTCTTCCTCCTTTCATTCTTGGAAATAAGAATGAACACTAATCAACAACCTTGCAGTACAAACTGTACTTTCTGTCTTCTCAAACTTTTTGAAGTTTACTCCAGTTGAGTGAGATTTTATGTGTTAGTCATCAGCTGCTCAAGATTCTCATGAATACCCATCAGAACAAAGTAGGTACAAAGACAGAGATGAATGTGCCTGGAAACATCAGTATCAAAGAACTCAAAATATATCTGAAATGTATACAGTCTTTCAAAAGTTATCCATATATATGCATCAAAAGGAAAAGCCATTGCTCTGTTTTCATCAATTACTCCATGCCTGTAGCAGTCACCAATATAAAGGGACTGTGCTTCATAGAGTCAAGGTCATTTCACACACCACGAGTCCAGATACCAGTAGATAATATTATAGAAATAAATAAATGAGCCCAAAATTACGTCCTCTTGTTTAAAAAAAAATGTAATATTGAAGATAGTATTTCCAAAATCACAGACAATACTGACAGATCTAAAATCACAATTGAAAGTGCAGTTATAGGAAATAATTTTGGAGCTCAGTTCTTCTTTCACTGTGTTTCTGAGGTCAATTTTGAAACTGATTTTGGGTTAAATAATTAGTTTAGGCAGAAAGTTAATGGGCTTGTTACAGGAACACCTGCATCTATTCCAAAGATGACAAAAAGGGATCTCAAGACACTTGAAGTCAATCTCTTAAGAAATCACCACACGCTGGGGAAAAAAAAAGAAACAAAAAAATCCCCAACATTTGACCTATCATAATTATACTGCTGTAGCATTTTTCACTGAGTTGTAGCAATCAGCAAAGCAGGAACTTAAGTGTGAATTGCAAGCTGCCAATTTAAGTTTGGAGCTAGCACAAGATCCCTGTGATAGACTAATGGCTAGCTACTTCGGAGCCAAGAAGTCTGACATACAAATCTTAGATTCACAGAAAGAATGACAGCACGACAGATATCTCTGAAGAATTTGTGAAAATATTCTTACAAACATTTTGAAAGCTCTCTGATTTCTTACTGAAAAATATGCATAATTTTACTATAAATAATCTATTGGTAGGGCATAGTACAGCGTGCTCTCAGGTGTTGTCTACTTCGTAAATAGTAATTAACAGAGTTTTCATTTTTATCACATTCAAGAAAACTTCTATTACATTCAAGAAGCACCATGTAATGAATCACATGGAAATATCATACCTCCAAGTTGCTGAGATTCTGTTTTTCAAGATGTTGCATTTCTGTCAGATTTTTCTGGAAGAGAAGTCGTCTACTATCCACATTTGTTCTACTGCTCTCTTGTATTGTTTTATCCCAGCCAACCATTGCTGAAATCTGCTTCTGATGGGAAGAACTGTTTCTAGATGCTGATGAGGATGAAGTGTCATCTGTGTTTCTTGATGCAAGCAAATAACTTATTACTTTGGCTTATTTCTATGCATCAACTGTACACTTTTAAACATGATCCTTTCCAAAAGTATATATCAAAAATATATGCCTGGCAAGTAAAGGACAGCTATACTATATATAACTACAGGTGGTGCTGTTAGTACTATCTAAAAGTGTCCAACACTTTCCATTTTAAACCTTCTCTTCTATTATTTATAAATAGTCAGACTTTTCTGATTGGGTTGTTGGGTGACTGCCTCAGGATGAATTAATCTGAAAAATGTCAGCCAACAGTTTTGTCATTTACAGAAGTGGAACACAGAGGTGTTTCTTTTTTTTTTTTAAAAAAAAACCCCAACCAAAACAAACAAGAAAAATGGCCTTTATTTTTGAATAAGGTTGGCTTGTATAGAGGGTAACTATATACTGATGCTGTCAGATATTCCCTTACTTCAAATAGCAAGAAGGCTTTGTAGTGTCTAGAGACCCCAACTCTTCTGATGATGTGTAATGGCAGTAATGTGGTCCATTAATGAATTTATATTTGCTACCTGGAAAAAAAATAATCTTTGGAGTAGCTAGTCTAGCTGCATACTGTGTGGTCAGGGTCAACCCAAATTAAGATAGAGGAAACCATAGGATGAGAATTAGCAAGAACTATGGGGTTGGCTGACACCCAGAAATCAAAGAAGCCAAAAAGTATGTGAAGCCAAATGACAAGGAAAATGTGCTATCAGAGACTAGGAAAGCAGGGAGTGTGTAACAAGATATGTTCAAGAATAAAAAGCAGATAGAACTGGAACAAGGCTGAGTGAGATCACTAAGAATAGGAAACAAGCTCTGGAAAACAAGAAGCAAGAAGTAGGTAGATATCAAGGATGACAAAAATAAGACACGAGTAGCTTTAACCAGTAAGAAAGGTAGGCTTTAAAAAAAATCAAAAATAACCCACGCACCAAAACCATCAGCTCATAGGTAGATCAAGGTTGAGCCTTCTGGAAGTATAAGTATTAACAGGTTGCCTGCTATGCTTGACTACCTAGGTGGAACAGTTTAGTGAAGGACACTGATCCTGTCTTTTGGCTCCAACCAGGTTCAAGGGCCCTAAATGCCTTAAGTCTGGCAAAGCAGCAGGTACAGAAATCTCTCATCTGATCCATGCTTTCATCTGTTCAGCAGAGCCACAACTGTTACAGCTGGTTAGAAAGCCAAGCTTATGTCTCACTGTATTAGGATCAGTTGTTATACTCCACAATGATTGCAAATGGAGAATAGGTCTTGGAAACAGACTATCAGTATAAACTTTCAGTAAAGTCCTTAGCAACATCAAGATAATCCCTTAAATATTGCTAAATTGGGTGAAGGTGTTTAGCTAAATTTGTGGCAAAAGTGAACTTGTAGTCTACATGAGACTAAATATGAAAAACATATACTTCCACATATTTCCCTCTTTTTTTTTTTCTTTCTTTTTTCCAGAATCTGGCCTGACAAGATGATCTACCATGCACACTTTACCCATCCTCATTTCCAGTGAAGGTGATGGTGAAGATGATGGTTCCTTTCATATATGGGCAATATGCAGTGGAGGAATTTATAAAAAGATATGACTATTTCATGCCACACAAAGCTATCTCCCTTCACAGCTGGCACCCCTATTGAGCAAATTTGACCAGTGCAGTCTCACAATATGTACACAGACCTCATCCTCCTCTACTGCCTATCCAGCAGAGATGCATTATTAGGAAACTTGTATTGTTCCTAGCTGGAGACGGCTACCACATGTCTAATATGTGTACTCAGTAACCCCTTTCCTTCATTTCTCTCAATTTCCTCAGCTTAAGTTTCCACAGTTCTTTCTTCATGAATCTTCTTCATCCTCTTTCTGTATCTAAAATTATGCTCCCTGTTAAAAGCAATCCCTTTTTAGTACATCTGTGTCACATGGATATTTAGTCTAATGAGACCTTTTTCTGTATTTATTACAATACTTATAATTTTAGGTCAATGGAAAATGGAAACTTTCATCCCATCAAGATTATTATTTTTCAGAAGATTTTATACAATAGTCTGAAAAGGCTGGCATATATTGGGTAGAGACTAAAAAAGAATTTATTATTTCTGATGAGATGGCTAATAGCAAAAAAGGGAAAACAACTTCTCATATTTATTTATAGAACTCAGAAAACTGCCTTCTGTATTTTTCTGAATGGGAGATCTTTCCTATCCAAAAAAGTTTCTGCACTTACCCACTTTTAAAGACTTTGTTACTGTGAACCAGACTGATATACAACTGGCTCTCAAAATATCTGGTTTTGGTTGTGGTGGGTTTTTTTTGTTTTGTTTTTGGTTTTGGTTTTTGGTTTTTTTGGGGGGGGGATGGTGTGAGTAGAATTTTCTTAATATCTATGTGGATGTTTAAACTGTTTATATTTATAAAAGTTTGTACATTCCAACTTTTTTTTAGAGAACATTTTTGATTTGTCATAATTAAGTTTCTATCTATTCCAGACCTAATCAAATACTACCATTTTCAAACACAAATAGGGAAATATATCTTGTACAAAGAGCAGCACACCATTTACACACCTAATGTGAACACATCCCAATGCCTGTTGGCTAATGAGTTAATCTTTCCTTTCGAATTTAATTCCTAAACCTTACTAGAAGCAGAGTAGCTCTACCTCAAGCACAGAATACAATCTCTCACTCATTAGGTGTTCCAGGATTTTCTGTCCTTCTCCATAAGGAGGTAATATGTCTCAATTGCTTAATTTAATTTTTTACAACTTTTAAAACATAGACATTAAGAATTCTAAAACCTTATAAAAATTCACCTATATCCAGTTGGGTCTGCAGCCATATTTATCTTGATTATTTAATACAGTATTCGTGTCTTCCCTTAAAAGGGGACTCTCAATGAATTCTATACATTCTATTTCTGAGTGAGGGTGAATTCTAAAGATACAAGATTTTTGGCTTGAGTGTTTATAGAAGAGTAAGAAGAGACAGAAATATAGAAAGGAATTTACTACCTCATGTGAGTTAGTTATTAGCTCTTCCAAAATTTCCAATTGAAAGGATTATAAGACATTTTTAAAGATTTATAGCTCAGAACTGGTGAGTTCTGAAGAACCTTCATCTTTGAGAACCTTCTCAAAATGCTTTTTTGTATCAAAGCTTACCTTGCTGTACTGATTTTAAATAAATTTCTTTGCCCTCTAAGAGAATTTTGCACAATTTTTGGAACCAAGGCTGAAAACACAGAAATGCCACTTTTATGACCCATGAAAACTATAGCTGCCAAACAAAAACTGAAAGGAACAACCCCAGAGTAACATATTCTGCAGCAGGCCAGAAGAATCTATGCTGCATAACACATGTTCAGTTTGAATCCCAGTGCTTAGTAAGGGATTGTGTGAGATGCAGACAGAAATGCATAGAGTATTTTTGGTCACAAGGAAGGAAGACATTGTTAGCATTCAATAAGCAAAGCTTTATTTCCTATTAATTTGCATACCTTGTCCCTATACACAAGCCTGTACTGCAATCACATATTTTTTTTTTTTTTTCCTCATTATCATACCCATAACATTCTCTGCCTTCTTCACCCACTCAATAAGGCTCCTTTTCCAAGTCTCCTAGTTACTAGCTGGGGAAAAGGAAGCACATTCTGTAGTAGTTTCCAAGATAATCGTGTTTTGTCTTATCCATACTAACTAGCCTGTGAATTGCCAATAGGTCAAAATGGACTCAACTTTTAAACTTATTTCATGCTGGTGTCACTCGTTTGAATAATTTCTTCCTTGCCCAATTGCCAGTTTCAAACTTGTAGAAATATAATTATCTTTGAGATTCTTATCTCTCTCTCAAATTTGGTTAATAGGTGAACATAAACTGTAAAAGAATATGAACACATAAATTTATTTTCCTTAGGAAATGAGGTTATAAAAATGAAAATCAGGAAAAACCCACCCTTACTACAGGATAGTGAGTTTTTAAAATTATGCAAATATAATATGGAGTGACATCAGTGTCATACTGTCAGAAATGATAAGTGGTTTGAAGAGGTCCTGAGAGAAAAATGTGAGCCCCTGAGACACAAGGAGCAGTTTGAAGATGAAAAACAAAGAAACAAATGATAAAGGCAGGGGTAAAAGGCACTGAGCTGCTGTCCTTAATTAATCCCCTGAGTGAAGTGAGACAAGCAATCAGAAACCCTGAGACAGGGCTCAGAAACTTCCGCATTTCTTTGCCAAAATTTCAATTTATATTTAGCAGGTAGATTTGTTTGTTTGTTTTTATGGCTGCAATCCTCCTTTATTATGTCAATCCAGTGTAATAGTTGCAGAACTCTGCATGTTGACCAGCAAATAGCATGAGTATTTATCTCTAAGAGGTATGAAATATTTTCTCAATTGCCCAGTTTATTGCCTGAAAACATGTATTAATCAGCAGTGGATATGTAATCACACTGAATATTAACATCACAATGAAGAACACAATGAAGATCAAAAGTAGAGACCCCTTTTTAGACATAATTTACCTCTATTCTGAACATCTGCACAAGTTACAGCATGCAGAAAATAATTATAATAATAGTAATAACAAAAGCAGCAATGACAAAAATATAATCCTGAACTGAAGAATTAAAGAAATGAGAGATAAGGAAGGGGATAATCAGGAAGGAGGATTATCTATCATAGCTGACAGATGAACTATGCATAAACAGTCTGTGATAAGCAGGTGTCTTAGAAAAAGTGTTTGGGTAGAGTGAAAAGTATGCGATTCAAATTGTATGCGATATAAAATGAAACTGCACGTGAAATTGTTATCAGGACGCTCAAGATAGGTACAGAGGATGAGAAATTTAAAGGAATGGCAATTGGTAAGAAGATAAGATCATGGGATGAATACACAAACTAAATTATCCTTGAATGTAAAAAGGAAACAAAAATCTAGATGAGAATAAGAAATCATCTAGACAGAATACTTTACAATTCACAGAATAGCAGATGGTTTGATAACCATGGCAATCTGAGTCAGGCTATAATGAAATGGAGACCAGTTTAGCCCTGACTATTCCCAGAATTCCATTGAAGGGGAAAGGTTTGTGTCATTTCCTCTGCTGTTTTATCAAATGGACACAAACAACTCAAGGATGTTTCATAATGTTTCATTGGAAGAGTTCAAAGAAAGGCTTTCTTTGCCACAGTTTCTTAAAGAGTAATTAATTGTCTGCTGTTTACTGAATACACTAGGCAATTTATTTCCTTTGATCGTCAGAGTAAACAGAAATGCTTACCTGAAGTTGGTTTTGTTTCTGCTGGGCAAGCACAGTCCTGGTGTTAAAACTAATCCTTTAATTTGTTCAAGAGCTTCTTCTAACTGAAAAGCTGCTTTTCTCTGGACTAGAGGGATTAGAGTAAAAAACACAATGGAAAAAAAATATTTCTAAAATGGAAATATTTTACCATAAATGGTTTGGTTAAGTTTCTGAAGTTTGGAAGCCTAAATCCAGACTGTTACAATAAACTGAGTGGTTTAGCATCATTAAACATGCTGGAACATCTCTAGTTCCCCTGAAACAAAATCTCAGCCTATTTACAGTAACACATGTACTCAACAGTTTTGCTATTTGTTTTTAGACTGCACAGTTGAAAAAGTATGAGGTTAAAAAATCCAGCACTAACTTTGTTTTTACATCAGGATTACTCTGTTCATGCTCTAAACCAAAGATATGTGCAGATATTTTATAGAGGCCAAATTGTAACTTAGTAATAGAACCAGTGGGAGAAAGAGAGTCCAGAGAGGCATAAGGTGTTGGATCTTTCAAGTAAGTTGGGTAGAAAGTGGCAGAGGCAGAATTGCTATAAGAAAAAAAAAATTGTGATTCATTGTATTGCTACACAGTCTAGGCTGTCAGTAGAGCTATGAATAAGCCCTAAACCAGTACTTTCTATTTTGTTATTTTAATTTGATATTTGATCTTGAAGTCAGAGACATTATCTCACAGTTGGCACAATTGCAGTTGGGAGAGTAAATCTGTTAAAGAATACCTAAGTAATATACCATATTGTAAGAGTTTCAACACTGGAAAGTTGACTTGAAATCAGACTTGGCTGATGCAGTTAAAAACTTCTGCCAATCTGCACTGATTCCAAGAAAGCAGGAACTGAGTTGAAGTGATCATTACTTCCCAGCAACGAGAGAACAGCTTAAAAAGCTGACTAATTCAGCAAAAGTTATGTAATACATTAGGATATGCTCGGACTGCTTTTATTTAATGATAAACAAAATGCACATTCTTGAATATTTAATATACAGGGGTTCAAATAGCAGATCATTATCTACTGAAAGATACTATCATTAGTAGCTTTCAGAGGCTTTGTAACACCTCACAGCCAGCTGTGAAAGCACAGGATTGTAAACCCACTGCAGTGAAAAGAAGTGGGGAAAACCCAGGCAGTTACAATATACCAAGGAGGTGAGGTACTTACTGTGACAGGAATATAATGAAATATCTCACAGCACAATTTTTAGAAAAAAAATGGTTTTTTTTTAATTCCCTCTACCCAATTTTCTCATATCTATAAGATCTGAGCTTCTTGTCAATTAAGTTTTACTTATATGATCTCAAGTGATTTTAGTGAAGTTAATTGTTCTGTTTTCCTCAAATTCTATTAATAGAAAAAAAGTTGTGTTGTGAATAATGGTTAAATTTTAATTTACAAACCTATCTGCTTGTGCTGAGAAAAAGGCAGATGAGCACGCTGGAACTTATCAGTTGCTTCCTGAAGTTTATTTTTCCTCTGCTGCAGAACTTGTTCTCTAAATCTTTGTTCTTTTTCTTCTGCTTGCTTCTGTCTTTCTTCAAAGGCTCTGTATTTAAGAAGCAAAAGTAGATGATCCTTACGTTTTCTAATTACATTTACCAAAATATTAGTAACTTACCTGCTTATCAATTTGCAATTTCAGTACAAAAGCTTGCTTGTTCATAAATTAATTGCTATAAACATCAACACAGCTAGATTTTTATGGTTCATCTGAATGTAAATGGGTAAAGAGACACACCATAATGTTTTTATTTTTCAGCCTCAGCCAGAGATTTGATTCTTTCTTATACGTGAATTAACATGCAGATTATCAACCAGTTTTTGTCACCAATATGACTTCTACCGCAGTCTTTATATTAACACCTAAATGTATCACAGTAGGCAGATCAATAGGAAGGTGAGCTGCAAAAGCTGTGTGTGTGTGTGTCTGCGTGTGCCTTTCATGAGCTGCTGGGGAAACAGTAGCAGTTTAGAAATATGAGATTTCCCAATTTTATGGACAAATTATTACATTTCATCAATAGAAACCGAAGACAAAATAGATAACATTTTTTAAAAAAGTGAAAACGTAAACAGATTCCATGTAGCTATTCAAACCTTAAATCACAAAGACTACACACTTGCATTCCTGCCATTGAGTGCATCTTAAAACTCCGTCCCATATCATAAGGGGAAACTGGAAGTTATGTAACATCTGATCCTCCTTTCTTCAATACTACACCTCCAGTACTACCAATGTTAAGGTCAAGAAAGACAGAAAGACAGTGGTGGAGCATATGAAAAGCCAAAAGCAAGTAGAAAGACAAAATGCGCAAAAGGATTCACTGCTTTTGCTAATGTATGTAGCACTAATGTTCTCCAAGGTCAGGAATCAAAATGCCAGTGAAGAACACAAGCAATTACTGCTTCTACTTTGGAAGTACATTCCCCTCAGTAAGGTACAGATCTCCCAGCAGCAGTATTCCTCACAATTGTCTTGGATCACAAGAACTGCTGAGACTACATCCTATAATGTATACAGATGGTAGCTTATGTTTTATTTTAACAACCTCTTTATTGCAAATGACACTTATAGTTACACTTTCAAAAATCCAGGTGAATTTCTATGACTCAAGGAAACTCTTCTTCTAGAGATGTTATAAAACTCTGCAGCTTCAAATGAATGATAAGACAGAAGATTGACTTGTGCAAAGAGAAGCAATTAAATTATGATCCCAACACTGCAAATTTCATTTGCAGACTTCAGTTTTCCAGCAAGCAGGAATGGCTTCACATGAGGCATGAGGTGAAGCCAGACAAGCAGTTATCCAAAAACCAGAAAAAATCTGCAAAGAACTCTGTCCACATAAAATGTCTTATTGCAATTTGGTTAAAATTTCACAGGCACTTTAATTGTTCATACAATCCAGAGGTTAGAACTAAAAAAGTGCAACTAGAGTTCATTGTCAACTTTCAGTATTCCTGTATTTCACTCATATTAAAATCTGATACAGAAATCCACAGTATTTTACAGCTTTATCCTGACTAAAGAAACAGGAAAATCACAACAGAGGAAACAGATTTGCTTATCCTAGTTGGTACTTTAAACACATTCTTCTTAATCCCCTTAATATTTCTAGAAGCTGCTCAAGAAGGCCTTCAGTTGAACTGTAGTCATTAAATTCAGACACGTGGGAAATTCTACAACTTTGCACCTGGAGTAATTCCAGCATATAACTCCAAAAAGGAAAGAGTAAATTCTGACAGAGTCTTTATTTATTTCTTTTTTAAACGATTCTGGAGCATGACTTAGCTGCACTCTTCCACATTCCTAATAACTGACATTAAAAAAAAAGACTGTTTTTTCTATATAGCTGGAAATGGTAAGTCCAAATGCTGATGCAAGAGGTCTTTTTCACCACAGCTCATCATGATCACTATTTGGTTTGGATTAAGACATGAGGGAGAAAAATGATCTTATTTTAAATGTAAGAAAATTCATTAAAGATACTCAGTGAAGTCTGTACCATTAACTTCCTGACCTCACAGAATGTAAATTGTGACACCCAGGTGCATTATGTAAAATAAATAATTTTACAAATGCACATTGACATCTTAGAGAAAAACAGTTAAAGCAAATGTTTGTTCATCCACTCTTCTTAAGCCACCAGCTTAGGTTCATATCACAGATGTAACATTGGCAAAAGAGTATGGCTTTAAGATGGAGAGTTAGCAGAAGAATTTCCTGACTGGTGTTTTCTTAACCCAGTTTTTCTGTCTACTATAAACAACTCAGTGGTGCAGCAATTTTTGAAATGGCTGCCAAAATGTTTATAGTGAATTTGGAATACGAAACTTAAAATATTTAGCAGTTTCACATATACAGACATTATGTGGAAGGTATTTTTATGTTGAAAACAGTATGACTAGATGGTGGAACTATTTCCTGGTTAATTTTATTAAATTATCTTCCCAGTGAAGTGATGGATGCTACATTCCCAGGTGGACTAAATGCTTACTACTGCCTTGGATGAAAATAAAAAAAGGAATATATACAGTGCCTATGGAATGCTATGAAATGAACCTTTTGACAGTGAGTTGATATTATTCAACCATTGCTATATCATGTTTGCAAATCAGTGCACACGAATGTTAAAATTGAGGTAGAAGGGTATTTGTATACTTAAAGACAACAGAAAGTTCAAGAAAAGGCTAGAATGGGGTGTCACACTCAAAATCCCCTTCCTGGGCAAACAGGAAACACACCTTGCATCCTTAAAAGGATCTGTGGACATTGCCCACAGATCAATTTTTTTCTTTATGTGAGATACTTACCAGGACTATAAGAACAAGTATTTATTCCCTCATTCTCTTTGATTATCATATGCTGAATACAAAAGGACAGCCTCAAATTGCTGTAAGGGCTTCAGAAGAACCAATCCTTAACAATGCCATAGAAGCTCACAGAAGGCTGTCCCGCAAAATAGCCCAAAGGTTCACAATGCCTGCACTATCCACTGGTTGTTACACTCCAAATCTTGTTTATAGGCAAAAAGTAAGCACACCTTATACAAAGCCAAGAATTTTTTTGTTAGCATAATTCAAATCTTAATAGTCTAATCATTCTTAATGCAGATATAATTGTTACCAAAAATTAATAGAATACTTCTGTACAGGGAAAGCCTCAAAAATAGTGATGAAACAGTTTGAACTGTTATTCACACATTGACTTTCAACCCCTTTTCCTGATGCTCACACTTTCATTGCTCTTCTGTGTCCCAAGGCTGGTAGTTGCATTTTGGCGGTGCTGGGGTGTTATGGTGAGCTATCAGGACCTGGAGTGCCTTCACCAGGAACAATATGATGTTCATGTCAATGCTTTCTTCTTTCTCACCTCAGGATCCAGTTGGAGTCCTTTTTATATTTGCTGACATGCTTTTACACTTTTGTTCTTTCTTCAGCAATTTGCAGCTCCACAGTACCTCCAAATATTCCATACATGGTGCCTTTTACATATATTACATACTATTCTTTTGTTCTCTTTGTTACCCCTAAAGCCAGTTTTGTCAGATCTAGGTCTGCTTTTCTTGAATCAACTATTGGTGAGTTGTTGATAGCTGTGGGGTCTCCAGTGCCAAGCCTGTGCACCATCTCCTATCATCCCCTGCCTGTACCCTACGCCGCATCCTGCACCTCCAGTTCTCAAGGCCTCTGCTATCGTACCAGGCCTGTATTTCCCTACACTACATCACTATGTTAAAGTCATAAATATCTCATTCTCTACATAGAATAACTGCTTGTTACTGCAATCTATATAAAACCATGATCATACCGTAAAAAGATAAACAAAGGCAAAATAAATTAGCCACAGACACCTGGTCAATTAGAGAAATTGCTGTTACAGCTAAACCAAGCAACACAAAGCTGCGGGCAGGTCAAGAAAAGTTCAGAGAGAGCAAGCTTGGCAAGCATCTGTCCTGAGGCCTTGCAAATTCAGCACAATCCTGTGGCCTGTTACCAGAAATGGCAATACTGCATTTCACATCTACATGGTTACAGTGTCAACTACTTTTCACAGTTTCACTCTAATGTAGAAAGCAATACGGAATTCTGAATGCTTTGCACACCTGTTTACCAAGTGCTAACATTTTTCTCGTATTTCTGGCACTAGACTGTTTTCATTTCCTATCAGCAAAACTGATGAATAATTTAAAGAGCTTTGATTAAATTATCAATGATAATCAGCCAGTAGATGGAGCACAAAGCTTGTGCATATGTTGAAATTAAAGTATTTTTGAAAAAACAACAGTAATGGGAATAGACTGGAAACTTGACATAAATTGGGAAAGCATTTCCTTCCCCAGTTACAACAGATGGATTAGCTATTCAGATTTCAAGGTAATTTAACATGCTGAACCAAGATAGTGAACTGTAAGGTTTATTTAAAAATGCACATAGACAACTGCATTTCCAGAATCAACCAACTACCTGCAGCGAGTAACATCACAGTAAAATGGGATGCATATTAGAGCAGGAAGGCTAAAGTCCCCAGCAAATCGGCAGCTGATATTTAGAAAGGTTTGTGGTATATAAACACAAAATATGATATCCTATTCATTTTCATCAAGTATGTGTTTGGTCAGTAGCTCTTATTTCCAGGATACTGGTATTTAAACAAAGTATCTGTCAGCTACTGTCCCACAGAATATTTAATTCTTAAACTATCTTGAAATTGCAATTTCATGTATCAGTGAGACAATAAAGGAATTACTTTCTTGATACTCTGGCAACTTGTGGAAAGATAATCAGTAGGCTGTTTGTTTGCTGTGTTGCTCTTAACACAAAACTAAGGAGCTTGGTCAGTAGAAGAGATGCAAAGAAACTGATGGCATCAGATAGGAATATGGGTGCCTCTAAGTATTCACTTAGTCACAAAGCTCTGTGACTTAAGTTACTGAGACTTTGCTTTCCAAAGCTATACTTGCTCTTTTCTGTGCAAGTGATACTTTTGTCTTCCACTAATAAACCAATTAACTGAGCACATCTGGACAGAAGTTGAATATTTTTAATGCTGAAGCAGCTGCATTTTAGAGGTACTGACAACAGATCAGTACAACACAGCCAGGGAAAAATTAATGACAAGTACCTTTAGAAAAGGCTGAAAACAGAAGACTTCAACCTGCAAGCTCTCTGCATAAGCAGTTCTCATTAGCTTCAAAACTGCTGGGCACTAGGGGCTATCAGCCTTGGTATAACCTTGTTTAAAGGTAAGCTGGTGGTGGTTCTTAAAAAAAAAAAAAGAAAAAAACACACAGAAAAAGTTTTCCTCCACAATGTGGAGTGACAGAAGATGAGAATAGAGCAGAAGCTCTGCTATATCTTCCCTAGATCTGTTTGCTAAAGGGAATTCACTGTTAATACTTTTCAGCAGAGGCATAAATTTAAGGTTGACGTTAAATTTATAACTTATAAATTGATAAGTTAAACTTGATAAACTTGTGCAAAGAAATTACTGTCTTGGTAGACGAGGGGGGAGCAGTGAATATTGTCTATGTGGACTTCACTAAGGCTGTTGATACTGTCTCCCATAAGATCCTCATAGATGATCTGCTGATGTACAGGCTGGATTAGCAGACAGAGAGGTGAACTGAAAACTGGCTGAATGCCTGGGCCCAGAGGTTGGTGATTAGTGGCACAAAAGACTGGTTGGAGGCCAGTACCTAGCGGTGTATCCCAGGGGTCAATACTGGGCCCAGTTCTGTTTAACATCATTATTCAAAGAATCATTTAGGTTGGAAAAGACCTTAAAGATCATCAAGTTCAACCGCAAACCTAACACTGCCAAGCCTACCACTACACCATGTCATAAGCGCCATGTCGACATGTCTTTTAAATACCTCCAGGGATGGTGACTCCACCACTTCTCTGGGGAGACTATTCCAATGCTTGACAACCCCTTCAGTGAAGAAGTTTTTCCTAATATCCAATCTAAACCTCCCCTGCCACAACTGGATGCCATTTCCTCTCGTCCTATCACTTGTTACCTGAAAGAAAAGACCAACACCCACCTGGCTACAACCTCCTTTCAGGTAGCTGTAGAGAGTGTAAGGTCTCCCCTGAAGATCCCTTTCTCCAGGTTAAACAACCCCAGCTCCCTCAGCTGCTGCTCATAAGACTTGTGCTCCAGACCCTGCACCAGCTCCGTTGCCCTTCTCTGGACACGCTCCAGCCCCTCAATGTCTTTCCTGTAGTGAGGGGCCCAAAACTGAACACAGTATTCAAGGTGCAGCCTCACCAGTGCCAAGTACGGGGGGACAGTCACTTCCCTAGTCCTGCTGGCCACATTATTTTTGACACAAGACAGGATGCCATTGGCCTTCTTGGCCAGTTGTTGACCAAACATGATCTGGATGATGAGGCAGACTGTACTCTTAGCAAGTTTGCACATGACACCAAACTAGGAAAAGCAGCTGATACACCAGAGTTGTACATCCAGAAGGACCTCAACAGCCTGGGGAAATGGGCTGATGGGAACCTCATGAAATTGAACAAGAGGAAGTGCAAAGTCCTGTACCTGGGGAGGAACAACCCCAGGCACCAACATATTCTGGGGGCCACCCAGCTGGAAAGCAGCCTTGTAGAAAAGGACCTGTGGGTCCTGGTGTAGCCCAGGTCGAACATGAGCAGCAATGGGTCCTTGCTGTGAAGGCCAATGGTATCCTGGGCTGCACAAGGCAAAGTACTGCCAGGGCGTGGAGGGAGGGATGTAATCCTTGCCCTCTCCTCAGCACTGCTGAGGCCATACCTGGAAAACAGTGTCCGGTTCTGGGCTCCTCTGTACAAGAGAGACATGGACATACTGGAGAGAGTCCAATGAAGGGCCACAAAGATGATGAAGGCACTGGAACATCTCTCCTAGGAGGAAAGACTGAAAGCTGTGACTCTTCAGCCTGGGGAAAAGAAAGCTCAGGGAGGATCTTATTAATGTCTATGGATACCTGAAAGGAGGGTACAAAAAGGTCGGAGCCAGTTTCTTTTCATTGGTGCTCAGTGACAGGACCAGAGGCAATGGTCACAAACTGAAACACAGGAGGTTCTTCTGAGGATTGGGAAACACTTTTTTTACTGTGAGGATGACTGAGCACTGGCATGGGTTGCCCAGAGAGGTTGTGGAGTCTCCATCCTTGGAGATGCTCGAAAGCTGGTCCTGGACAACCAGCACTAGGTGGCCCTGCTTGACCAGTGTGGTTGGACCAGATGACCTCAAGAGGGCCCTTCAAAACTCAACCACTCTGTGTGAAGGTTGGAAGTAGAAAATACTGTTATACTTCACACTGCACTCATTTCTACTCTCCACATGTTGAAAGAAAAAAAATATGAAACAATTTCAGTTTTGAAATTATAAACCAGGTGCCAAGAATAACTTCTGATACATGCCTGTAAGCCCTGTCAGGGAGAATTTAGGGTGCTGCCAGGTAGAATGTGGAGCTTAAGGAAGTCATGCTACCCTTGAGAAACCATCATCATAGCCAACACTTTTACACGTGTTACAAAGCTAATGGATCTTGGCTCATACACAGATTTGAGACATGACCTGATGGTTGATCAATCACTTCCTACCTGCATAACTGTCAGGAAAAAAATACTCAGTTTCAAGGAACTTTTTATTTCCAAATTACTTTCCTCCATATATGCAATGACCCATAATTCTGAATTATATTTCACAGCTTATTAATACTGTATGCACTTACCACCTTTCTAACATTAGACAAATAACTCCTTTTCAGTTATTAGGGGAAGACTTGTCACCACAGGCTTCCATTTGAACCACTTATTATGCTTGTAGTTCTGACATTCTCAGTTATCACAAATGGAAATAATTTCATTTTATGAATACCTAAATTTTTAACGGGCTCACCTGAGTAACTTGGATTTATACTGTGTTTCTTAAGGATCCAATGAAATACATATGGAAATGTATTTATGTATCAATGAGTTTTAGTGTAACTACACCACTGTCAAAAATACGCAGGCTGTCTGGTATTTGCTTTTACATTAGAGTATAATATTTCAGGACCAGTAATACAATAAGCAGTGTTCATCTGAGATGCGTAGCGTTACAGTGGTACTGTTGCATAAAACTAAATAAGATATTTAATCTTTCGGTTGAGACTCAGTTTATTATCTGCAAAGGTTGTGAGTCGCACAGTCTTGAACCACTCCCAAGTGATTATACTTCCTCTTCAATTCTTCTCAATATTGCAAAACATATGCTGACAGCACATACTGTCAAGCTAAATTGGCAGTATAAACAACATCTACTGTCTCTCTTAAGAGTTATCAACATATTTCAGTAAGTAAACATTGCACAACGGAAATCATCTGATAAAGGAACTATGGGGGATGAGCACTAACGAGTTAACACCAGGCAGGGGAACCTGGCCTGAGGCTGGGGGCTTGCAAGAAGGAACCCCTCTGCCTCTACAGTATACACAGACGAGTCTCCTGCATGTGCAAGTACCATCTCAATGCTAGGGAAAAGCTTCCTATGCCTATTAAACTACTTACAGAACTTCACTGAAACATCTCAGAATATAATTTACTTAATCCATTTGTCACAGAGTATTTCATCACTGCATTCTCATGTATGCAGAAAGACAGAATATTCAAAGCTCTGTTTAAAATGTCAATCAATACAGAATAACTTTATTACAAATATAATCCAGTACTAGAAAGACTTTGAATTGTTTACAGGGAAGTGGGAGCACAAAGCCCTACCACACAGGGCTGGCTGTGCAGCTGTTACACCATGCAGATGGAAAAGCCTACACTTCAGAAGGACACGACAACTGTCTGCCGGCTGACCCGGAGCGTACACCTGAATGCATTATTCACACATTCCTTGGAGCTAATAAAAACCAGAAGAATACTAGAAATGCAGATCAGAGCCACAAGATGAAAACACTACTTAACCTTCTAAAAACCAAGAGGTGACTACAGTGAGTTTCCAAGAAGTAGCAAATAAATCAGAATACTCTTCTTCTTATATTTTATTTGTCCCATAGCAAGAAACTGGAAAGGCAAAACTTTCAGCCTAGATTCCTCTAGAATAAAGCAGTGAGGATATTTAACGAAGTGAACATGCAAATAGAAATATATTGAGCTGTCTCAAGGTTCTGACTCTTTTTTTTTTTTGCAATCTCCCACCAAAGGAACCGCAGTTACTTACCTTCTTCTTCTGTTTGTCTCTATCAAATATTTCTGTGCCCTACTCCGACATATTTTTTGACCTTCTTTCAATGCCCGACGTTCTTCTTCTAAATCCTGTTCAAAATGAAACGTTAAAGCTCTATCCCTAGTATTGTGTTAAGGACAATGGGAACTCTATCAAACAGCTCATCAAAAGATAGATAGCCTGTTTGATTGATCTTATATACCTTTTGGGGAATGGGCAAACTTTATCCATGAGATACAAAATGCTGATGCGCCTTTTGACAAAGTACACAACAGTTGGTCCCATAATTGTATATTATCATCCTAACTAACTTTATGTTAATTCAGAAAAAAGATGTAATTGCATTTTAATGTTACTGTGATTTTAAGAGAGGCTTTGCACTCATCTTTTATGGTATCAGCAGATGCAAAATCTCCCCTTTATTACGTTTATCTGCAGAGACATCTTTTTGTTGTTAACTAAATATGTAACATATGCATATATATCACAGAATCACAGAATTGTCTAGGTTGGAAAAGACCTTGAAGATCATCTAGTCCAACCATTACCCTAACACAGACAGTTCCCAACTACACCAGATCCCTCAGCGCTATGTCAACCCGACTGTTCCAACACCTCCAGGGATGGGGACTCCACCACCTCTCTGGGCAGCCCATTCCAACGCCTGACAACCCCTTCTGGAAAGAAATGCTTCCCAATATCCAGTCTAAACCTTCCCTGGCACAACTTGAGGCCGTTCTCTCTTGTCCTTTCGCTTACTAGTTGGTTAAAGAGACTCATCCCCAGCTCTCTGCACCCTCCTTTCAGGGAGCTGTAGAGGGCGATGAGGTCTCCCCTCAGCCTCCTCTTCTCCAGACTAAACCCCCCCAGTTCCCTCAGCCGCTCCCCGTACGACCTGTGCTCCAGACCCTGCACCAGCTCCGTTGCCCTTCTCTGGACACGCTCGAGTCATTCAATGTCCTTTTTGGAGTGAGGGGCCCAAAACTGAACACAGGAATCGAGGGGCGGCCTCACCAGTGCCGAGTACAGGGGTCAGATCCCTTCCCTGTCCCTGCTGGCCACGCTATTGCTGACACAAGCCAGGATGCCATTGGCCTTCTTGGCCCCCTGGGCACACTGCTGGCTCC
>NW_020799091.1:13541491-13568639 GCF_003259725.1 Athene cunicularia | reverse complement strand
CCCGCCGTGTCTGCCCGCCTGCCCAGGGACACCGCTGCCGGACTCCAGCCGAGGCGCTTGGCTCGCCCCGGGCCTTTCACCCTCTCTGCACTTTCATAAATAGCAGGATACCATAGGGGGGAAAAACCCAACGACCCCAGCAAACGGTATCCAAGCAAATACGTTTCTCATTAGTTGTGCAGGGCAAACGAAACACCTCCCTGAGCCCGTTTGCTGCTTGTGGGTTTGCAGAGCTCTTTGCGGATTTCTGTTAAATCTCTTGACGGTAAAGACTTGGGAGTTAACAGGATAAACTTTTTTTTTGGTTTTGTTTTTGTTTTTGTTTTTTTTTTTTAACCAAAGGGTGCAGGAATCGGAATGCAAAAAATGTGTAAAAGTGAAGTTACACAAAATTTTACAGAAAGTATTTTGTTCTTAAGACTGCAAAACTTTTTTTTTCAATCAGGGTGTGTTGTCTTGGGATATTGCCATGCCTTGGATGAGCTGTCAGCAAAAGGCTAAATGCCTTTGTGATTTCCTGGCGAGACATTTTTTGGCTGTTGTATTTGAGCTTAAACCAATTCTTCTCTTTTTCAGCGTGCAGCTGTTCTATGTCTTTGACTAGGACGGTAAAAATAGTATTTGGCATTTGTAAAATACTTTCTCCACAGACACCCCCACCCCCATATCTGTAGCAGTTTGTGAAGTAGGTGTTACCACTTTACAGTCAAGAGCACTGATGCTCAGATTGCCAAATGTGCTTAATATTTATAATATCCCAGTTACCACAGTTGAGAAGATGGAAGTCTTCCACCTCTAGTACAGAATACCAGCCCCCAATTCACCACCTCTTTGCCCAATCAGAACTCTTAAGTGTTGCAGGTAGAAGACTCATTGCCACTTTACTACCATGTGGTTTTCAACCCACATGCACTTTTAAGATCCCAGTTTGCCCGATAAAATGCAGTGTTTCATTTGGGATGCAGTAGAAGGCTTTATCAGTATGGAGAACTGAGTCACCCAAACAGGACTGAAGGAGAGCTGGGAAACAACTGTAGCTCATGTCACACTTAGGAACATTCAAGCTTATGGTCAACTCACACTGGCAGAATTTGAAGTTCTTTAGACTTACTGCAAATTTTGATCTTATCCAGCACAACTTGCAACTTCACCTTAGATACCTTCTGAAATTTAGAATTAAGAATAGTTTATATATATCTTTATGTCTTTCCCTTTTTTACCTTTTTCTTACCTCTTCATAGCCCTCTTTTACAGTTACTAGATAATTCCTCCTGCTGAGTAACCTCAGACTGTGGGATGAGAAGGCAACTAGCTGAGGACCATGTGTTTCAGAACTATATAATTATTCTGGGACAGCAAGCAGCCTAATCTCAAATGGTTCCAAAATGGAAGGTCCCACTCTGGCAGCTGTTTTGAAAGTAGTTTCATAGTTTACTGTGGGCTAGAGATATTCCACTGAAGGATAAAGATCAGCTCCTAAATCTTTGTGGGATAGATTTTGAATTTATTACAAATCTTGTTTGAAGGCTGGAGCGTAGCTATGCTGCTTCAGAAACACATTTTTCTTTCCTTCTTGTTCCAGTGGGGGATTAATCTGCTAATGCCCTTTAGCTTTCCTCCAAGCTTCAGTTTAACTGTGTAGGCAACTGCACCAGAGAAGCAGATCAGTCAATGTTCTGACCATTTTAACCACTCTTCCTGAAATTTGTCACCTCTTCCTATTTCTGTACATAGAAAAGGGAATAAAAACTGTTCATTCCCCCTTAATGTCATATATGGATAGCCTTGAAAATCTTTTCACCTTCTTCCTCAGACTGAACTATGGATCAGCATCCATCTTCTTGAGAGAGCATCAACTGATACACTAGTTAAATTCTAGTAATTCTTATATCAGAAAACTATGATGTGCTATGAGGTACTTTAGAACAAATTAAAAATTTGATTTTGAGATACTGAAGAACTAAAGTTAAAAATTTCACAGGCAGTCGAATGTGCTCCTCTCAGGGAGAGGTCAGGTACGGGTGCTTAGTGCCCTTTAGCTATTTTGAAAGAAAACATGGAACTAAAATCTGGATTTGAAACTCTATTAACCGCTCCCAATTGCTTTTGAATCTCTTTGTAGCAAAAGCTATTACCAGAGTATTCCAACTTCAAACAGGGATGGAGATGAACCACAGCATTGAGACAAATTTGTAACATTGGCTGGTCCAGAGTTTTAAGTGATGTTAAACAGTGTACTCTGATGATCCTTTAGACAGTGTATCTCCCAGTGGTACATTAGAAGCTAAGGCTTTATTAATTCAGCCAGATCACAAACAATTTAAATTCTCTAATGTGCATGAGGAGCTGAAAATCTGTTGGACCTTTATGAAGTTTCCAAACAATTTGCTTTTTGTTTAAAATATCATATCCAGTTTTTAAGATACAAAACCAGTGGATCTGAGTGTGTGAAAACTGTAAGTGCCTCGTAGCTTTCATTAATTTTCTGTGGACTACATTTAATTTTCTTCTTTTTCAGGACATTTTCTTGTGCTTTGACATTCTTCAGGGATAAAAATCATTATATTTCAATGATTGTCTCACTCTCAATACCTGTGTTCCTAGAGATGGGCTACCAGTGAGACCAAGAAACTGCTACTATCCTCCTGGTAAACAATTTCCCATGTAATACAAAGTAAAGTAATATTTTTCAGTTTTCTATTTTGGATTTGCTTTTAGGACATATTCTAAACTTGCCTCCACAGGCTGTTCTAGTGCACTACCACCACACCAATATAAACACTTTCATTTTAGCAAAAAAAACCTTTGTAAAAACATCAGTTAATACTAGTTTTTCTTTCAATTAGCCCAGACTACTCAATACCAAATATATACTAATGCTCAAAAATAGCATATAAGAAAATCTGTCACAGTTTTATCGCAATGAAAATATATACATTTGATGTGTCATGTAGAGGTGATAAGCAATAATTGCTCTCAGGATACAAGCACTAGTATATAAAATCTACTGTGCAACTGAAATGTGTTTTATTAAATCCAGACATTAAAGGAGTGATGTGTTGGCTGCTTTTTGTGCTGTAGACATTCCCAAATAGTTAGCTCAGAACTTCATAGTGTACAATCCTTTCCATGGAAATTTGAAACTCGTCAAAAAACATTTGCATTTCTTCAAGTAAAAGATGAACTGCTTTAGGGTAACTTCACTGATTTGTCTTAATATTTTTTTGTTCAGTTTAGGAGAGACTGTAGTAAGCAATGTCAAGACTTGTTCATCTAAGGTAAGATTTTAAATTTCTTTGCTTAGATAAGATAATTAATGTAACGATTTCTCAGAGAAGTGACAGATATTCTTAAAATGTAGATTGCTTTATTCAGGAGAGATACAAAAATACAGAAGAATCAGGTATTTTCAGATAAGTGAAAAGAAACTACATTGAAATTGTAGGAATATTTATTATATTAAAATATTTTTATCTTAATGTCCTTTATCATAGATCAGTTGTTAGGCCATATTTTTAATCTCATCTGCATAACTGTAAATGCAGAGTAACTATTGGTTTTGGCAGAGTCATGGTTTTCGCTTGAATTGCTGAGGTCAGATTTAATTGCCTGTTTCATGTTGGCTTTTGTTAAAAATAAATATTGATTAAAAATATTTGCTTGAAAGTATTTAATTGAACATCTGGTGAGTAGCTGTGATAAAGCCCTGGAACAAATCACAGTTTCAAGTGATCTATAAGTTTCAAGTGATCTATTTATAACTCTTAGAAAATTTTACTGCCTTGTGCTTATTTCAAATTTAAAGAAACATTTTCTTTTAGTTCTCTAGTATTTATCTCTGGACACAAATTGCAATTACATTACTAATTCAGAAACCTTTTTTTTATATTTTAAACAGTTTTATGTAGTTTTTACTTTCACTTTTTAAAAGCAAAAATCAGTGAAAAAACTGTTCAGTGCTTTGTCAGTGTAGTGTCGATACGAGAAAGAGAAACCTGAAGCAGGAAAAGAAAACAATTATGTTGAAGATGTATTCAAGTGTAAATAAGTCTTCTTTTTCATGAAACTCTTTACATTTCTAAGGATTGTATTTACATTTGAAAACACAGTGTATGAACATGCTACAATTCTTTGCTGAGATTATAGAATCAACAAACAAAGACTTAAAAGATGTTTGTCTTTTGACAATGACGAGTATTTCAGGAATTACTTTTAGCATTTCCTTAAGTGATGAGTCAGAGGCATTCCCTTATTTTATGTCAGATGGCACGATGGAAGAAAAAATATTAAAGATGAAAATACTTTTTTTAAAAAAACATTAATAGGTGTAACTAATTTTACCCGTGCTTTTATTGTTAATATTTCAGATAATTGTGTGCCTGTCAATAGTGTCCCTTTATTCTTTATCAGAGCATTTAAAATATTTTTTTAATGTTAAGGTTGTCTACAAATCTGCTTGGGACTGCTTGTGTGCAGAGATTAATAACTTCTGCAAGTTTTTCTATGATCAGAGTCTAAGTAACACTTCAAGAGTGAAAATGTTTTGCTAAAATATGGTAAATCCAAATGCCTGCTCTTCTCCAGTGAAAATAACTTTGTTAGCATTTGAGATGTCTGTTGGGTGTGGTGTTTCCTAAAATACGAGCTTCTTAAATGCAAGATTTTCAAGTTCTTGCCTCCAGTTCACATCGCTCACAGGTAGAATACCTGAAATGTTGGTGGCATTTTTAAATTTATAGAGGCTATTCTTTACCTCTGACACTCTCTTTCTCTTGTTGAGATATGGCTAAGCAGAAGACACCTAAGAGGCCTTGGTCTCAGCTCCGTTCAATTATTGCCTGAAAAAGCTTTAAAACCCCAGGTTTGGAAGGAAGACCCATGGAGTAATCTACTTCATTTTGGCAGACTGAGCTATTTTATAAATGCTTTATGATCAATTTATTTCCCCCTCCATTGTTTGGTACAACAGGGCACAAGGAATGTTGGAGCTGTGGAGGAACCACTCAAGGCAGAAGAGAAAAATAAATCTGCAGATATTTCAAAACAAAAAGAACAATGCCTTGTACCATGTGATGTTCAAGCTAAAATTTTACGAGGGGAAAAACATTACATGTGCAGTATGTATTCATAAAGAATACTCTCAGTGACAAGCTATGTAATGCCATGCTATGCAATCCTCTGCTATGCTACGCTATGCTGTGCTAATTTATTTTTTAATCTTCTTGAGCACAAGTGACAGCCTTTGACCCTGCTGCCTAGGCTCAGTATTGTTCAGAAAATTTGGGGTGCTGGTTTTTGGGGTGCAGCTGGTGTGACAAAATATAATCATGCTAGTCTCTCTGCAATCACTGGTGAAGACAGGCAAATCCACACAGCAGCTCAGACCCCTTGATCTGTGTTACCCTCTGAATGGTGGTAGGTCTCTGTCCCTCACTTAAGCATCATAGTTAGGTGTGGTGAAGTTAAGTGCGAATCAGTCAGTTAGTTGGTTAATTAAAGTGGGAAGAAATACATACTTCAGCTTGCTTTTTATAGATACGGATGCAGCATTGCATTGCACTATTCACTGCCTTGACAAATGACAGAGCAAATGGTGTAATCAGCCTCAGAAAAAAAAGTCAGCATTCTTGTTTCTCCCATATGATTTTTAATATGTATTATTAATTACCTGACAGGTTTACTTTTTATTAATTTTTAACATCAGGGCAAAAAACAGGAGTAGTAGAGTGAATGAGTAAATGTAGGATGACAGGAAACCTTCCTTTTATCATTTGCATTTGTATTTCTGTGATATCCATTAACTGGTCATCCAAGTTTCCCAAGGATAAGATGAAACTCTTCTTCAAATCTTGAGAAGAGGCCATCACTTCTTAAGATGTTTTCACTGCTACCAGCGAGGCTGAGGTTCTTAGCATCTTTAGCTTTAATCTGTGTTTCCTGCATACTTTTGTTTCATTTTTAGGTACCCTAAGGTTAAACACCTTCAATATTCAAGTAGATATCATAAATAAGTTGCCATCATTCAGTTAATATTCTAGCTTTATGGTAACAAAGTGGATGAACATATTTCTTTTAAAGGAAATTTACAGAACTCTCTTGTTGAATATGCAAGAAGTACAAAAAAAATGTTAAGAAACATGATGGATGATCAACAGTCTTCTTTGGATTACCTTTCTAATCAGGTAATTTTTCCTTTATCATAAACATTTTTATTTATTACTTATCACTGCAGATATTGTCTGAGAAAATTAAGCATTTATCCTGTCATTAAAACAGTAGAATTAAGAGTGTCTATCACCATTCCTTGTACCTTGGGTAGGGCGTGAATTCCATTTCTACAAGGAGTGAGAAACATCACCTGACCCACAGTTTAGTGTTATACGTGCCAGTAGAGTAAGTGGAGGACTACTCCTCCACACTGGTTGCTATCTCCAGTCCTGTTGTGTTTGTGCAGATGACGTATTGTTTTACTGTTAACTCTGATAGTAGTTTACAAACACTGTGCATCCCTCAGTACAGATAAAAAGCCATAATCAAATGGAAGGAATTTTTTTGAATTAACTGGAATTGTCTCTAAAAATTATTTTGGATTAAAAAAGTAAAAATTAGACCAATACACCTAATGAAGGTGAGAATCACTAACATATCTTCAGATTATATTTACTAGGAGCCAAAATTAACATCTTTAAGAATGTAAAATTCCTCACTGCAGCCTAATCAAAGATCTTTTATTTGAGTTTGCAGGTAAATGAACTCATGAACAGACTTCTTCTTTTGAATGCAGATGTTTTGAGGAAGCATTTGGATCCACTTCCTTACAAAGCTGTTCAATCTCATGGTAAATGTTTTTCACATTTAGTCTTGACCTCTTCCCTTTTTATCTTTGTATCTTGACAAAGAACTAATTAAAGCAAAGCTAAGCAGTTATAACATTTACAGTATTTATTCTGTGTTAGTAAGAGGTGAACTCTGGAAAATTCATGAACTGTTTAAGAATGTCATCATAAAGACTGCTATAAATCATTTGCAACTGATAATTCTGCACATCCTGTTTAGCATCTTGTTGATTTTTATGCAAAATACCGAGTATGATCATCAGTTTGTAAGTTATCTGATGTTGCAGAATGGCACTTTCTTTTGTAATGAAAGAAAGTGTGCCCTGCATTTTCAATATCCTTCTTCAAATAGGATGGAAGTCACTCGTACACTGGGCAGTTAATCTTTGTTGTAGTGTCTATCCCAACTGTAGGAAGCAGTCCTACTGGCCATAGAAACTGCTTGTTTCAGTATGTTTAACACAGACCTGGCTTAACACTTAGAAGCAAAGGGGTTTTTATGTATACATTATGATGTAAAGGCTTTTACAAGTATAAATACAAATACCTGCAGGAAAAAGACATCCTTCCACAGAAAATGTGTCCTTTTCTCAGTAAAAGTGTTACCCAAATAAAATCTGTAAAATGACCCAGATACATAATATTTAATTTCTGTATCTTATCTGTTAAGATTATAAAGAACTTTATAAAAAACTTTATAAAATATAATTTATACATCTTTCTGAGCTTAATGGAGTTCAGAGAATTTTCATTTATAAGGTAAATTCATGACAAAATACGATTTTAAAGTCTGCATGACAAGAAAATGCTATTTGAAATCATTCATACATGACCAAGAAAAGTAATAATTCTGTGGTTAAGCTGTATTTAGTTTTTTAAACATATTTTGCTAATGAACTTCATCAAATACTTTGTTCTCTAGGGTTGGATTGTACCGATATTAAAGATACTGTTGGTTCAGTTTCAAAAACTCCAACTGGTCTGTACATTATCCATCCAGAAGGATCAAATTATCCTTTTGAGGTAATAAATTTATCACTCAGAATACCTGTCACAATTTGCTTGAGAACACGCACTTAGAATATATTTAATAGATTTAAAGTGTTTTTCTCAACAGATGAATAAGAAATGTATTAAATCATTCAAATGTGTCTGCCATTACTATAATTTTGATGAGTTTCTCATTTTCTATAAAGAAATTTAATCTCTGTCATAAGATCCCATCATCAGTTTTAATATACAGTGAAAAATGTACCAAGGAGGAAAACCCGAGGTACTTTCCAGCACTTCTGTACATTGAGGAGTGCTGTTCTTTTCTGTTTTACAGACGGAAAACTAAGGAGCCAAGTGACTGATCCATTTGGCTCCTAAAATGGGACCTTTGGCTTTTTGAATTATTCTGCTGGATGACTGTATAGCTTTGCCTTCTCTTGAGAGGAGACTCTGCTGATGCCTATAGCTTGGACAATTATAGGTGTATAGGTGTATAGGTGTCTAAATATAGGTGCAGATGTACATTAGTTTGAGGAGTAGGTGCTTAGCTGTTGTCTGAACATCATTATACTCAATCATGGGGCAGAGAGGCATCTAAACTTGTAGTTTTCATATCCAGCTTGCAGGATATACATTCTTAAGACAAATCAAAAGATTGAATTCATCATGAACTATAGCAGTCATGCTTCCTATCACCATCTGCATTTTCTGTAATTGCTCAGAGTTATAGGGCTCATCTAGGAGAAGAGAGTTTTGGGTTAATTTCCTCAGGCTGAGGACATTCAGATCCATGCAAACACAAGGAATACTTTGTTTTGTCTGTTTATTTCCATTTCAGGCTATTCTACTTAGGGAAGTCCTTATACACAGTGGAAAGACAGATATAGCACTTTCAAACCTTTAATTTTGCAGTACATGCTGGGGTCATTAGTTTTTGGAGAAAAAATATGGAATGTAAGCCAGCTAATAAATAGCAAAATTTAATATCTAACTTTATAGTCTTCCTTTATATATAACAAAGAAAGCATGAATCCCTTTATCTCTAGCCAATTGGAACCTTACAAAATTTTACAAAAAAGAGCTCAAGCTGGTTATGAAAAAGCTTCCAGAAGTATGCTGGATCTCAGAAGAAAAAAGCAAACTTGGTTCTGCAGACCCCTGGTAGAAAAACCTGTCATTCTTTCTCTACAATGCAGCGAGCTCAGGGAAAAATCTGTAACTCCCTGGCAAGTTCCTTCCTGGTAAAAAAAAAGGGCAAAGACAGGTAGAAGTGTTCACAGAACAACCATGTTTATAGTGTGAAAAAAAAATGCTGTCTGCCTCACCCCAGGATGAACCATAGCACAAAACGCATCTGTTTCAGAACTTCTTCTGGATTGAGGGGGATTCCATTGAGGAAATATTCATACCTCACCCAAATTACTTTTCCTGAGAGATGGTATGACTAATCTCTGTGAGAAAAGTGATTTCTCATTTCATTTACAGCTTTTGTCAAATAAATCTGAAATGATAAAGTTCCTTTCACTTCAAAAGCATTTTTGACACTTTTCCACATTTAAAGTTACTGCCAGAATCTGAGAATCAGTTATATGAGTGGAAAGGTTTCTTAAGGAGAACAAGAAACAAAAAGAAAAATCATAATAATTTGATTAAAAGCACAAGGTAACAATAAATAATGAGAAGAAACGTCTGCACTCATGAAATGAGTGTCTCATTTCTTGTCCGGTAGATGTTACACAGAACTGAAAAAATAGCTCCAAAAAGTGCTAAGATAAAAATATCTAAAATATGTGTGTTCCATAAAGAATGTTATTTAAGGAAAACTGTTTAATGCAAATTATTCTGTGTGTTGACACATAAAATAGGCACAAGACAAATGATAGATGAACAAAAATATCAAGATATTAAAACACAAACAATAAATTTTAATGCATTTTAAGGGGCTAATAACCAACAGTTCTGGAAGTTCTGCAGACTAGCAAAATAAGGAAAATACCAAGAGGCAGAAAACCATAGTAAGAAACTAAAAAAACAGAAAACAAAGCCAGCATGAAACAACTTATGTCAGTGAGGACCTTTTCAGCAATAAGCTGCCCTTCAAATGTAACTGAAACTTAAACGGAAATGTCTTTGGAATCATTTGCATAAAAAGACCAGAAAATGAAGAAAACTATTTAGAAAACTTGATGCTGTTCGCATGTTTTCATGTCTAAAACCTCATGTTTTTCAAAAGTGAGTACAGAATCTGATGCTTGACTTGGGCTAGTTGAAACCTGAATTCCAGGAGCTATAAGAATGTCCAGTTTCAGTGCTGGTGGCAGATTCTTGTCATCTCAGATCATTAGTCCCAAATGAGATTTTGTCTGAGCATTCAAACGTGAAGCATTTAAAACCCATTTAACTTCTGGAAAACTCAATCATGATCACTTTATGATACATTTTTAGATAAGTAAATTTAGATCAATGATATTTCTAAGGTGGGTCAGACAAACTAAACAGTTATTTGGAATATACCTCTTACACACACTAGAGATGGAAAGGGAAGAAATACTCAGTAGAAGCACCTTCCTGCTCATTTAATTTAAATTGTATCTGGCACAGTTGTGCCCCTCATATCTTGCACAATATAAGGCATAAAACAAGATGTAAAGTGGATTAACTATTATAAGGCTTTAAGAAAGAAAATTGCATTATTTCCAGCATATAAGGGATTAAGAAACTACACAGCAGTGACTAGTTTTTGTGTGTGATTTAGCTCATATTTTTACTTAGCTGGTGTATGTTTTGGTGCCATATCTAATTGGCTGATGACCTTTCATGCAGAACCAAATTGTCTCCTTCTGAGAATTATCAACACTACCACTGATGTATACTGGACTAAAGACTGATGTTGTGACCAAGTGGGCTTCTCTCTGTATTTCTGACTCATAGTGACAGGAGTAGCCAAGCATGTGATCATTTCAAGACAGCAGATGAGGCAATGGGATTATTTTTAATGTTTTAGGTATTTTCATCTAAATATTCATTTTGGAATCTTCTATATTTCTTTTTATTCCAGTTCTACCCTCCTTGGGTGACTGAAATAAACATATGATTCTCCAGGGAATAAAGCCCATTATTTTCTTCCATGCACATAACCCTTACTATGATTCATCCAGTATTTGTGTTGCAAGGATTGCTCAAAGCATCCAGTGGCATTGACTTACTTGAAGATCCAAGATTCCCCAGGTTGTGTTAGATCACATGGCAGCTCTGTCCTCTTTCTTTCTTGTCGTTCATAGAGAAGATATTAAGTCACAGAGATTCTGAATATGATGTTGATGTGTTCCTGCCAAGGAACAAGTCTTTGGTTTCATGAAAAATATCTGGCTTGTACAGGCAATAGGGTACAACCTATAAAGCTCAGACTGCCACAATTTTTTTGAGGGTTAAACTGAATTCCACCTAGACTTTACTTTTAGCAGCTGGCTAAGACTGCAAATCTCCCTTTTCTGATACGTTTCATGAACAAACACGAACAAAACCCTCCTGCTTTATCAGTTGTGCATCTGCTTACTGTTAAGATTTATTGATAGCCATCATTATATTCGGAACTTTTGTTATCATACATAGCTTAATGGCTCTATAGCTATAAGCATTTTCCAGGTTAATTCTCCTGATATTAGTCACATTGGGAGACACTTACAAATGAGCCTGTTTTTAAACACTAATTAAGCATAGTACCCCCTAGAACTACTTTGAACAGCTTAGGTGGTGCTGTGTCTAAATGTGCAGTATGCACCTTTCTACATTAGGATGCCCAGACTTTCTAATCCCTGTTAGAACTGGCCAGGCTCTGGCACTGTGGACATACTTGAAAAATAACCAGAGTGAACCGTATACATCCCACTTAGCTGAAATCCCTAGAGAGCAGCCAAGGGTCTAGTGGCCCTTTCTGTAGACAGTGGAGGTGACTAACATCTGCAGAAGGTGATTTTGATCTTGGTTTCCCAGAGCCATGCTATGAATGCACATTTCTCTGTATAAGGGAGATTACAGGGGAGACAAAGGCAATAAGATTCCTAATTTAGGAAACTCAATTATGTGTCTAAAGTTAAATGGGCTGAGGAGAAAATGTGCCATATAATGTGATATTCCATAGCAGAGCAGAGGGCAGCTGGACCATTGCCATTTGACAGGCTGTTGGGCAAAAATTTTAGCAAAGACTCATAAATTTGAGAGTTGATCTTATGTATTCAGTGGGACTGCTCAGTTGCAGGCTGTTAAATGTTCACACTGGGACTTCCTGGATTGGGACCCCTTCCTATGTGGACTATTTTGCTGCTTCACCATAAATTATTATATACTGGGTTATTGCTATTACTGTTTCCATTTCCTCACCTTTATTAAGGGCTCTACATTTCCTAGGCATCACAAAAACAGTATTTCTGGGGGAGAAGGTACGATAGTGAGAGAGAACACCTATTTTGCTTTGCTGAAATAAAGGTATATTCAGCATTAGTGCCTGTATCTGTAATATTTTACATGAGTAATACATGACATTGTGTGTTGCTTCCACTTCATGCTATTATTAATACACAATAATATTTATCAAAGCTTATTTATTATATTTGATATGAGCAGACACTGTCACACAACAGTTTCTACTGGTTGAGGAAATATCCAGTCCAGGAAATAAGCAGTCCAACAAGAACATATAAGAAAATAATGCAGCTTCATTTTTTATCTTCTTTGAGTTTCTGGTTAAGATATTTGAAAGTTATGTTGCTTAGCAAAACTCTGTATAGTCCACCTTTATTTAATTAAAATGTTTTCTTCATAACACCTGCTTCAAGAATGCTTAAACATATCTGTGTCTATTTTAGGTTCTGTGTGACATGGATTTTCAAGGAGGTGGATGGACTGTGGTTCAGAAAAGAACTGATGGAATCATTCCATTTCAGAGAACATGGTCTGAATATCTGGATGGATTTGGTGACCTTTCTGGTATTAACTCTAAAGTGCTTCAGACCCAACGTTTTTGCTGTCCTTATGTGAACTACATTCCACTAAATTGTGTGGCATTTTTAGTGTAGAGAGTAAAGTTCTTGTTTCTTAAAAGTCCTATTTATACTTAAAAGGTTTTTTTCATCAAATCTATTGTGTGATCTTCCCAATAATGACCATCACCCTACTAGAGTCTTTAGTCATTAGCCATCCTCAGTCTCACAAGAAGTGTTTAAAATGTTGTGATATTTTCTTCCTAAAATAATGTATAAATAGTATTTCCCCTTTTTTGCAGATTTTTTTTTAAAAAAAGCTTTAGTTGGTTTTAATCACATTTGTAAAATATTTCCTTAAAGCAGAGAAAAATCAGTAATATATTGTCATAGGGCATGCAAAGTTAGAAACAGAAAGGAAATATTTCAGTAGGTAAGACCAACACAACTGTGATAATACTTTTTTACTGCCAGCTTTCATCCAGCAAGTCTAAAACCAGTTGCTTTTTCAGGAGTTTATCTGGGATTGGAATGGAAGCACACAAGTTTTCAGGAATACAAAAAAGTCCAGCTCATCTAGGACAATCTTTCATGGAAAAAAGTGTGATTTGCAGAGGCAGCAAATCTCAGTAATAGGGTTTGAGTTTTGTTGCATTTCATAGAATGCTAACATTTATAATTTCTCAGTATTGCTCTTAGGATCTCTACTGAATTCTGCTCAATCAAGTGGATCTTTAGCACATTCAGTTTTTGTGGTCTTCTAAGGTATATTGAAGATGAACACTTGAAAGTTATGTGGACAATTTTCTAAAAATATCAGAGAAAAAAGATGATGGACACATCAGAATTCTTTCCATGGTTTCGCAATGAAGTAGGAAGATTACTCTGTACCTCATTAGTCTTTCAAAGGAATATAAGCCTGTTATACAACTTTTATTGCACTTTGTTCAGAAACTTTACACTTTCCATTTCTAGAATTTTATTGACTATTTCTGTTTTAGGGGAATTTTGGCTTGGACTGAAGAAGATTTTCCACATAGTTAATCAAAAAACCACTAGTTTCAGTCTTTATGTGGATTTGGAATCAGAAAATGACAAGCATGCCTATGCATCATATGATGGATTCTGGATAGAGGATGAAGCATGTTCTTTTAAGATCCACTTGGGACGTTATTCAGGAAATGCTGGTAAGAATTCCCTTCTTAATGTATTTAAAGATAGCTGCTCCCTTTTTTAATGTGAAAAAAAACCCAACAAACAAACCATTCAAAAGAGTAATAATTAAGATAAGTTTAAAAATATTTATTTCTAATCTGTTTTTCTCTATTTGGTACATAATGAACATTTATGCAGATAAATGGTCAATAATGTAGCAATTGGTTATGCCAACATCAATCTTTACATAAAATAGGATAGTTTTATTCTACTGCTTCAAAGTTTTTAATGGAATAATTGAATAAACACTCCCTTAATAAAGAAAATGAATAAAGAAGATAAACGAGCTTTAATGCATTCAAGTCCTCAGAATATATGTATATATATTATATATAGGGGATTTTTTGTGTGTTTTTGCACTTCTGTCTAATGGTCCAATTCTTCAGATGTCCATTATGTCATCCCAAATTTACTGATGTTAGTGGAAGACTTCCTGATGTTGTGGTTTGGTTGGTTCAGAAGTACCCAGACAGTGGTGTAGAAAGGACAGAGAAAGTATCCGCCTGGAACAAATCAGGCCTACAGTATATTACAGTTACTGGTTGATACATAGACACAAATTAATTTACAGTTCCAGACCACCCTTAGTATCATAGCTATAACAAATGTGCAAAGATTTGTGTTAAGTATTGCAGTATGTCTTACTGCTTTTTTCTATTTTTTTTTGCGTGTTTACTAACATGCAAGAATGTTCCTTATTACCAATGTAATAGTTATTCTCTAAATGTGTTGGTGCTTTACTTTACCTGTATTTGTAAGCAACATTATTTCTTTAGTCGGACAACAGACTAGTGACAGTAGTCACTGACCTTTGTGCTTTAACAATTCCATTTTATCTCATGACTCACTCTGGAGCTTTGGGCACACACTGGAAAATCTGAAGTTAACAACCCTTTTTGTTTTATCTTTTCTTCCACTCTCTTTGAAGACAGAAGCCTTTACCTTCATTGCTAGTGGGCATCACTAAATGCAACAATATAAAGATGTTTCAATGAATTTAAACTTCTCTACTTCTCAGTATTTTATACTTTTTCTTTCCTACATCTTTAACACATTGCCAGCTCATTATTTGGTGCTCTTGAACCACTTCTGAAAAAATCTATTTTTCTAATAAATTCAGAGGAAGAGCTTGTGAGAAATGCAACAAGTGAGAAACTATATGTTTCTCCATAAATAACTTTTATCCTTCTATCTGTTGTACTTAGGCGATGCATTTAGAGGATATAGAAAAGAAGATAACCAGAATTCAATGCCTTTCAGCACATTTGACGTTGATAACGATGGATGCAAGCCAATGTGCACTATTAAAGAGCAGCCTGTGAAGAGCTGCAGTAACTTCAGCGATAACACTGGATGGTGGTTCAACCAGTGTGGCCTTGCAAATCTTAATGGTGTTCATCGCTACACAGGTAGATTTCTTGCAACTGGGATTCACTGGGATACATGGACAATGAACAATAAACCAGTCAAAATTAAATCCGTTTCAATGAAAATTCGGAGAACCTATAATCCATATTTCCATTAACCTATGAAAACAGAAATACATATTGTCTTGCAGTTCTGTGGGATAATGTATCACTGCATCATAAATGCCTTTCATTTTCACTTGAACAGTTCAGTCTTGAAACTTTATTAGATATTTCCATAATACAGTTACTCATTTTTATTACGAAATGTCAGCATTTGTAGTGTTCCCACTTGAGTAAGAAGGTCCTAAGAAGAATAGCGTGTTCAGAAAACGGATGAAGTTTAAGTGTTTGTCAGCTTTTATTCAACTGCCTCTTATGCAATCTCATAGCCAGCTGAAAAACTATAAAAAGGATATATAAAAAATTTTATAAATACTGACTTCTGAATGTGTTTTTTCTATGCTCTCTGAATATCTGAATTGCCAAGAAATTTCAGCAAATCTTTTTAAAAGCCATATACCTGCCATCTCCATCATTGTATTTTGGAAAAATACCTTTTCTTCACCTCCGTTTAATTTTCCAGAATCGGCTCTTTCTATATTCCTTATCAGGCAAATTAGCACTGACTTACTTCAGCACATATATAAGGTTCTGTATACTCTCAGGACCCAATTTTTATACAAGTAGGGTAGACACTAACATATAAGAACTATGGTCTCTTTTGTATTTAATTTTCACAGTCAATGTGTTTCATAATCAGATTTTTACCATCATCTATTTCACACTTCACTATAAATGAACACTTTTTTCAATGCAAGTGTAAAACATTTCATATAACCTTTGGAGTTTTAATTTTTGGATATGTGGGCCTCATGTGATGTTTTCCATTCTTACTGGCATGTGTATGATCACGTGGTAATGAACAAAACCAATTTGAGTTGTATAAATACACTTTAAGTCCTGTGAATGGTTTGAATTTTTATCAGAAAAATTAAAATAATATTAATAAAAATGTGAATATTGATAGTACCTCAGTGTTTCTGGAACCTGGCATCTATTCCATAGCATCTAGGCATGGTATTTCTCATCTCTGCTTCAGTTTCAGTAGATCAGCTCTGTAGTAACATGTGGAATGAAATAAATTAAAAACTGTATGGGTTTCCTCCTTGCTGTCTCTCACTTTGACCAAGCATTAATACAGTGAGCAGAAACATTCATCAGTTCCAAACCACCATGTTTTAGAACTTCTTTCCGAGGTTATCTGTAGCTATAGGAAGAAATTAAGCTTTAGATAGGTATGTTACAAGGTTAAGGGAGAGAAAAAATTACTCTTTTCTTCTATGCTTGACTAGTCCTTAACAATTGGAGGTAAAAAGTTGCTAAAAGCAGAAGGTTTCTTTCTGCTAGAAACTGTCCTTACAGTGGAGGCCCATGGTAGAAGCACAGCAGGAAATTGCTTGAGGAAAAATATCACAGGCCCTGTAGAGGGACTGTGAGAGAGGGGGTAGACATGCTCTTGTGGGAGACTGAAGGCAGGCAGATTTTGTTGTCAGACCCTGTAGTCTTGGAATTGGAAGTGGAGAGATAGTATGTACACCCTCTTTAGTCTTCTCTCTCAGTCCTGGCTTATCAGGAATGCAATCCCTTTTAACAGCAACATGGACCCAACAGACCGATAAAGGTAGATACGAAAATGCAAGAGCTTCTGCACTCCGATTAACACGCATTAGAGCAGTATATGATTGTTTAAAGAGAATCAGTTCTGGCTGCAAACCTGGATGCTGTCACTGTATTATGGCTATTATGTCAGAAAGAGTCCCCAGGCTGCAGTACAACAGTCCTACTGGAGAATGCCAGTGGCTGAATTTCATGTAAGTTTAATGGCTTTGATGAAAGCCTCAAACTCTGTGAGCAGAAAGGAAGAGTTAAGTACGGAATTTGCATGCTGAGTGTAGAGCTGGAGACTCGACAGTCTGAGGCTCCTTGTGGCTTTCTTAGAATCCCTACTTAAAAATGATGGTGGAAAATTAAGATTGTAGATCTGTGCTGGCAGATATTACCAAATTTAATCTCTCCTTTGTCAGTGTTGGTTAGATTGGCTGGCAGTAACAAATCACAGAGGAGAGGGGCCTGAAAAGATAACTAAAGCTTGAAGGATCATTCTTGCAAATAGACATTGGATCTTAAATTCATGTCAAATTGTAAACCTATAAAAAAATGAATTCTCTGTATCAGTACGGGGTGGGGGGGGCATTTGAATATTTGCTGTTCCTTGCAAGAGAAAAACAGTTCCAAGACTATTTGTAGAGCCTGCTTTGAACTCAATACATGCTTTAATACCATTAAGTACTGCTCTGCTAGCAGGATCACAGGTAGGCACTGTTCTCTGTGGCTTGGAGTTCCTTCCGTTTTGTAGATAAAATGAATCCATTTTGCCCAGGCTTGACTGTGCCTTTGTTGTGCTGTGAAAGCTGGACCTGCAGTGTAAACTGTAAATGGGATGAAGTCCAAATTCCAAATACTAGTCAGGTTTTAACTCCTTTATATCATTTAGGTATGAGTGTTCTTAAGAAATGATGGACAATGCTTTATTCCTTTTTCAGATTAGAAACCATATGTGAAAATAAAGATTGTTATGAATTTCTCCTCTTGTATTTGCCATATTATCTGCTAGTCATGATCACACTTAGTGCTTCTGTGTCACCAGAACAAGTAATTATATAATAATTGATATCATTTAATGATTTTATTTCCTTTTAAGGAGTCTAGCAGCTGAGAGGATCTGTAAAAGGTTTCTATGAAAAGCTTTTGAGCATGGGAATCTCATAGTTCTATCATTATTTGAATGTTCTGATATGTAAGTATTGGTATAGTCTGGTTTTGTTTTAAAATATAGCATATGCTTAGAAAAGCAGAGTGCTAGGGATTAGTTGGCAGCTTGCCTGGTGTGGATCTGAAATATGGCAATGACAATAGAACATTTTCCATGTGATAGATGGCTATTGTCTTCACAGGTTCATTCCATTTCCTCTCTAAGAATAAAACAACTATGAAAACAAATAAATTTTTAGTTAAACACAGAGAATTTACAAGGACGTTAAACTGATTCCAGGGGCCTATGTTCCATATTTACAGCTGATGGTTCCCAACCACCATACATAAGATTTTTGTGGCCACATATTTAGGACTGGTAATCAGCTGGTTATTGCCCAAACAGTCTTGTTTCAGCTAAATAAAAAAGAACATGTAGGGTGTAGCATATGAAGAGAAAATGATTGAGTGTTCCAAATAAAAAAGTAGCTTGGTTAAACTACCCTTAAAATCTATTCCAGGAATGATACTCCAGACTGAGAAGTTGTCTTCAAAGGACATGTAATCTCTGATGTTATGAAACTGCATTTCTTTCTTTTGTTCTCTTTTTCCAAGAGTATGTCTTCAATTTGTAAATCTCAGTTTGGTGAACTCAAATTATTTGACCCAGTTTATGATGCTACGGTAATATAAATAAAGGAAAATATGGTTTCCACAGCCTGAGTACTACTGACGTGGCAGTACAGGGTTCAGTGTATTAGACATCTGGAAATAACAAAACAGTACAACTAAAAGCATTTTACTTTCCACTTGGAAAATCCTTAATTGGGCAGTAAAAGATCCCCTAAACTACTTAGTTTTTTTTTTTTTTTTTTTTTTACTGTAAATTCTGGCATGTATTTAAAGCTTTATAATCATTCATGTTTCATTAACATGAAAAAACATTTTGGTTTTATTACTGGTCTCTGTTATGAAACATATTTATGAAAAATTAACACTGCGTTGTGTTGGTACTTCACTACAAAGTACATAGGATGTTTATGTACATTATACAGTACGCCAAGTTGCAAGTAGGAAACTTTGATTCATAGCATGATTCTAAATTTTAGTTGATTGCTTGCAACAGTTTCTGTAAGTCTTCCCAATTATTTAAGGATGACTCATGTAATGCACAATTAACATGCAATTATTTAAACTACTATCTCAAGAACTCCTGCTTGAAATCTACTATCTTGGATGTTCTGCAAATGTTGGCAGCATGATCACTGACATGAAGATGTTGCAACCCAAAGAGCACATTATCATGAAATTCTCATGCATGCCTCTAAGGGGTTAAAGCAGTGTGCGCACCTCCACTGACAACGTGCAATGGGATATGAAACACAAAGCTGTATGAAGAAGGTCCTGAGACTGAAGGAATATCCACTTTTCCCTCCTCCCCATCTGATACATAAAAGATAAAACACTAAATGCAGTAATGTGATAAAGTTCCCTTTAGCCTCACTTTAAACTCTGTAGACTCCATTGAATGGAATCTGAGGAGGGTTTAATAGAAATATTCACAGGTTCATAGAATCATAGACTGGTTTGAGTTGGAAGGCACCTTAAAGACCATCTAGTTCCAACCCCCTGCCATGGGCAGGGACACCTTCCACTAGCCCAGGTTGCTCAGAGCCCCGTCCAACCTGGCTTTGAACACTGTCACGGAGGGGGCAGCCACAGCTTCTCTGGGCAACCTGTGCCAGTGTCTCACCACCCTCACAGGAAAGAATTTATTCCTTACTTCTAATCTAAATCTACCCTCTTTCAGTTTAAAGCCAATACCCCTTGATAAAGTGTCCCTCCCTGTCTTTCCTGTAGCCCCCTTTAAGTGCTGGAAGGCTGCTATAAGGTCTCCCTGGAGCCTTCTCTTCTCTAGGCCGAACAACCCCAACTCTCTCAGCCTGTCCTCACAAGGGAGGTGCTTCAGCCCCCTGATCATCTTTGTGGCCCTTCTCTGGACTTGCTCCAACAGGTCCATGTCTTTCTTATATTGGGGGACCCAGAGCTGGGGGGAGAAGAGAACCCTCTCCCTTGAACTGCTGGCCACACTTCTCTTGATGCAGTCCAGGACACAGTTGGCTTTCTGGGCTGTGAGCGCACATTGCTGGCTCACAGTTAGTTTTCCATTCACTGATAACCTCAAGTCCTTCTCCGTAGGGCTGCTCTCAACCCACTCATGGATCAGCCTGTATTTGTGCTTGGGATTGCCTCAACCCACATGCAGGACCTTGCTCTGGCCTTGTTGAGTTTCATGAGGTTTGCATGGGCCCACCTCTCCAGCCTGTCCAGGTCCCTCTGGATGGCACATCCCTTCCCTCCAGTGTGTCAGCTGCAACACACAGCTCGGTGTCATCAGCAAACTTGCTGAGGGCGCACTCAATCCCACTGTCCATGCTGCCCACAAAGATGTTAAACAGCACTGGTCCCAGTACTGACCCCTGAGGAACACCACGTGTCACTGCTCTCCACTTGGACATTGAGCATTGTATTAGCTTGTTGGGATGCAGAGCTCAACAAGAACTCAGCATTGTAGTGAGCAAGGAATGGAAGGTGAGATGAGACTGGTCCTATAGTTTAACTTGTACATGACTGTGTTTTGAAGACAAGAAAGAAGAAGTATTGGCAGATGATTAAAATTCAAGATTTCCTCATTGTTGCTGCCACGTAAATGCCCACAGCTTCAACTGGAAACTCTGTTCAGTGACTGGTCTGCGTAGAATGGGTTAGTTTTCCTGCTTACTTGAAAGTGCACAAACTAAGGCCATAGACAGTCTAATAGGCATGGGCACTCATTCTTCCTGACCAAGGTTGCTGGATGATCCAATAAAATAGAGACAGTCCTGACAGTCATGATCTTCGAAGCAAACAGTGATCCTGTCTTGTACAAGTCATCCAGAAATATCAGTCCCAACAGGTACTTTCATCAGCTATTACCTTTAACAGAAAATTAAATAGGTACTAGTAGATCCTTGTGACTCATGTTGTTAGATGATCTCACTGGGTCTGTTTAAGGGACCAGACTCCATTCAAGCTTATATAAAACCAGGAGAAAAAGCTTATGTCCTCTAGAATATTTGTGTGTGTGCGCACATGGTATTGCATATATTTTAATGCTTTAACATGTATTTTCTGGAAACCTTCACTATAGCCTTTATTCTCTCTCATCTGTTCTAGTTACATTTTGTCATGGTGCATGTAAAGAATGTAGAGACATAAGTATTTGTTATGGGATTATAAAAAAGTGTAAAGTTTACAGAATCATAGATGACATCTGGAGCTGTAGTCCAGCTCCCTGCTAACAGCATGTCTAATTAGATCACATTCCTCAGAGACTCTGCGAGTCTTGAACACCTCCAGATATGAAGATCCCACAACCCCTCTGGGCAACAGAGAATCACAGAATCGTTTAGGTTGGAAAAGACCTTTAAAATTATCAAGTCCAATTGTAAACCTAACACTGCCAAGCCCACCACTAAACCATGTACCTAAGCGCTACATCTACATATCTTTTAAATACCTCCAGGGATGGTGACACAACCATTTCCCTGAGGAACCTGTTCCAATGCTTGACAACCCCTTCAGTGAAGAAATTTTCCCTAATATCCAATCTAAACCTCCCCTGGCACAACTAGAGGCCGCTTCCTGTCATCCTACCACTTTGTTACATGGGAGAAGAGACTGACACCCACCTGGCTACAACCTCCTTTCAGGTAGCTGTAGAGAGTGATAAAGTCTCCCCTCAGCCTCCTCTTCTCAATGTTAAACACCCCCAGCTCCCTCAGACGCTTCTTGTAAGACTTGTGCTCTGGACCCTTCACCAGCTTCATTGCCCTTCTCTGTACGATCTCCAGCCCCTCAATGTCTTTCTTGTAGCGATGGGCCCAAAACTCAACATAGTATTGGACATGTGGCCTTACCAGTGCCTTGTACAGGGGGATGATCACTCCACTAGTCCTGGTGGCCACACTACTTCTGATACAAGCCAAGATGCTGTTGGCCTTCCTGGCCACCTGGGCACACTGCTGGCTCATATTCAGCTGGCTGTCGACCAACACCTCCGGGTCCTTTTCTACCAAGGAGCTTTCCAGCCACTCTTCCCTAAGCCTGTAGCACTGCATGGGGTTGTAGAGACCCAGCTGGATGACCTGGCACTGAGCACTGTTGAAGATCATACAATTGGCCTTGGCTCAGCTATCCAGTCTGTCCAGATCCCTCTGTAGAGCCTTCCCACCCTCAAGGAGATCAACACTCCTGCCCAAATTGGTGACATGTGCAAAGTTACTGAGGATGCACTCAATCCCCTTGTCCAGATCATTAATCAATTTATTAAACAGAACTGGCCCCAGTACTGAGCCCTGAACCACTTGTGACTGGCTGACAACTGGATTTAACTCTGTTCTAGTATTTGGCCATGTTCTAGTATTTGGCCACCTTCGTGGTGATTTTTTCTTCTCTAATATCTGATTGGAATTTCCCATGTTCCAACTCGTGCCTGCTGTCATTTGTCTATCCCAGCTGACTCTGACTTCTTGTGTATGTCTGAAGTGGGTTAAATGATCTCTCTTCCTCTAATGTGAGTCCTGCTTCAGTCCCACAGACTCTGCTAGTACCCTTGGAGGACCAGAGAAGCCTAAGGACAAGCCTTACCAGTGAAAACTGTGGCAAAAAAGCCACTGAGTACCTTGTCCTTTCTCATATCTCTGGTCACAAGGTCCCCTGTCCCCTTGAGCAATGGGCCCACAATGCTCCTTGACTTTTATTTTGTTGCGGATGTAATTATAAAACCCCTTCTTGTTGCCCTTCACCTCCCTTGCTAGCTTCACCTCTGGCTGAGCTTTGGCTTTGCAAACTACTCCAACATGTGCAGGGAAAATCTTTGTGTTTCTCTCAAATAGCCTGTCACTGCTTGTACCTCCTGGGTCCTCCTTTGTGTCTGAGCTCAGTCAGGAGCTCCATGTTCATCTGTGCTGGCCTTCTTCCATGTTTGCTCAACTTCCCATTCTTTGGAATGGATACACACATGTATGCATTTTGGGATGTTTTTCTAGATTCTAAAGTTCTCCAATGTTCATCCTTTTTATTGTGTGTGGGGTTTTTTAAATAGCAATTATTATAACAGAGCAGGGACCAGGGCCTGAGGGCATTACTACATTTCACCTACCAGAACTCTATACTTTTCTAAGAATTGATTACTCCCCTTTCTGGAGAAAAATCTGCCTCTGCATAGTATATACTGTCTTTAATTAAAAAGACCCCTGAGTTCATTGCAGAGCAATTATTTGTTACAAAAGTGGTGACATCACCCCGGTTACAGAACTACAGACCAACAGCAAACAATAACATATTTTTTTTTTTTTAAAGTAAAGTTTCTGCAACAAGTGTCCAATGCATAGAGAAATACATGTGAGGTTTTCTGTCATAATAGTAAACTCAATAACTTTGCCAGGAATGAAAGAGGACCATAGGATTGTTCTCTTCAAACTTAAAATAAAAAATCCTTAGCACTTTTCACATAATTTTATTTTTCCCTACTTTCAAAGTTGAAATGTGACTGAAAAGTAATGTGACAAAGGCAAAAAAATAAGCCTTTAGCATATAAAATATCTATGCTGTAAAATTTCTTTAAGTAAGTACTAAAATTTCAGTGTGATGATTTTTTTCCTGAATCTCTGCCTGACCTAGTAACTTAAGGTAGGATCCAGTGTCCACAGAGTAGGCCCAGATGCACTTGAACTTCAGCTGACTAGTCCTGAGCAATGGCAATGACACTATTTTTGGGGTACTGTTTCAACTTTTGATAAAATCAATAGAGGGAGGTCATAGAATACAGAATCATTGAAGCTGGAAAGGAGCTCTCGACACCATGTACTCAAGCAGGGCAACCTAGAGCAGGTTGTCCAGGACCATGTCCTGTTGCATTTTGAATATCTCCACAGATGAAGACTCCACAGTCCCTCTGGGCAACCTACTGCAGTGTTCAACCACCATCACAATAAAAAAGTCTTTACCACTTTCCACAGATCCACCTTTTGAAGTTCTCCACAGAGAGTTTCAATGTTTTATTCCCTTCATTGACAATAAAATATAAAAGAAGAAACTTTAGTGCCACAATGTGTTAGATAAACTAAAAGGAAAGAAACTCTCTAGGTTAGAAAAACAAGGGTATAATTAGGAGATCTGTGATTCACTGTTAATATCATGGAGAAGATGAATCTTTGCTCATTGTGAAGTAGCTCCCAGTGTAATCTGTGAGCAGCTGGCTTAACAAACAGGAAATATTTTTCATATATGTGATTAAATTGTAGGACTCATTGCCATTTATATTGTGATGGCTAAAAATACCAAGTGTGTTCAGGAAGGGATAATCATGACTCTTTAGGTACTGTTAAATGTGACGCAAAGTCCAAATGTAAGATCCAGTTCAGGCAGTTCCTAAACAAAGGTGGGAAGGTATAAGAGAGAAATTGCTCTTTAACTGCTATTATCTCACACTGATTCCTTGAGCATCTGAAACATCCACTGCAGGCCAAGTCTAAAATGTGATATGAGGCTGGGTACGTCTCTGAGCTGTGCTTGGGGTCTGGTGCTCAGTGCAGAATAGAGTGATGGATTTTCTATCTTGCAGCAGGGGAAAGGCCTGTTTTTAACAAAGAAGAATTAAATACCAAAAGGAGAAGTAGGTAGCAATGCTGCCAAGCACTTCTTTGGAATAAGTGAAATTCCTGACCTGACAGTATCAAGAATAAGACAGACAGTGCTAACATAAGAATGCATACTGTGAGGGAGAAGACAGAGGAAGAGAAAACTGATGGCTCTTTTTGCTCTGAAACCGATGAAGGTAACTGTGCACACTAAGCAATTTTTTATGAAATACAAGGGAAAGAGATCAAAGTAGCCAAATCATCACATTCTGTGGCTTGACTGAAAGAGACCTGTGAAGGCTGTGGTGGAAGTTTCTCCTCTGATCAAAATAAAACCAAAGCCACTGTATAAAGCTGACATTCATCACCAAGAGGAGATTGCAGTGGGTAAGGAAGTTTTGATGTGTGGGTCCTTGTCCTTGTGGACAAAACGAACGAATCCACTAAGAAGTGAGATAAAATAATTAGTAATTATTAATTAGAATCTTTCCAAGATTAAAACAGTGAACAAAATAATTGCTTTATTTGCTTCAAACAGTGATCTGACCAGGTTAGATCTCTAACTTAGTCTTGTATTGCAGAAAAATTATATAGGAAATAGTAAGATAGTTCTCTTTTGAATGACTGCTCCCACAATATGCATAACAACAGGCAGCACTTTTTAAACTTAGCTTTAGTTAGATGAGTAGGAAATAAGATGACCTGGAAAACATTGCAGATAAGAAATTGCAGGAGAGAGAAATAAACCAATGCTTTCCACATACATGTGTCAGAAAGCCAGTCAGCATGAATTAACCAAGTTTTCTAAACTTGCATACATCAGGACAGAATAATACTGCTTATTGCTTGTGACTTTGTACAGATCAAGATTATTTTGTGGCAGTGATGTCAGTAAAATAAGGAATTTGCATCAAAGTGCTGCTCCTCCAGCACTGAACCTGTGTTTACAGAGGTTTCCATCTGCAGTTGCCCTAAAGTCCTTGTCACGTACTTTCTGAATTTGTGGAGTGCTCATGCTTAACAAATGACCATCTGAGCAGCCTAAATTTTATACTGGCCTCATCGCTGGGATAAAAAAAAAAAAAAATTAAGTTCTGACATGCTGAGACTTTTAGCTTGGTAGTTACTCAGTCCTCCCCATCTCACCAGTGGAAGGCATGCACATCAAGAACTTCAGCCAGATCTTAAATGGCCCTGAGGAAAGTCAAATTGTGTCTATTGATAACACAGGGAACAAACGGAAACCTACACTTCTTACCTGAGCTCTCTTGGAGGGTGAAGGGAGCTCAGCAGGACAAATCAAGTCCTAGGGGATAGAGACCTTCAGAAAGGGACTCGCTTACACATAGGCACCAGAGCCCTTGGAAATGTCCTGGCACAGGGTCTGTCTGGAATTGTTGGGAGATAATGGACATGTGAGCAATCCTGCACGTGTGCACACCTCGGCAAGGACATGACAAGGACATAGAACAAAGAACTCAGCAAACAAACAACTCCAGGAGATGGGTTGGGTGGAGAAAGACATTGAGTGTGGTGCTTATTATCCAATCTCAAGAAGACTTGAAGCACATGGACAAAGCTAACTATTCAGTCATAAGGATTGTATCATGTACCGTTCACGTGCACAGGAGGACGCATTATAAAAGGGCTTGCTTACCTTCAATAAATTGGCATTGCTTGATCATACTGGTTGTGTGCGTCTCCGTATCTCCTGCATGTAATGACAGAGAAGAGGTTAGAAATTACTTTGATAGTGACACCCTGGCAGAGCAGGCAGCATGGAACAGGTCTCCATGGCAGTGAAACTGTGCCTCCCCACTGAGGACTTACCAGATACAGACTGATGTTATCTGTTCTCTCTTTTCATCTCTGCAATGGTGGTTCATACCAGAAAAGCTGCCATAGATGTATTTGGTGTCATGACTGTAAATGAGCTTCCAACTGGCAAAGTGCATAGAGCCATATGTAATCGGGGAGTTAACAAGCTGTTACATGTAAACCAATTCTACTTTTCACTGAGATCTTTTCCAAATGCAACCACTGCAACTAGGTTTATATTTGCTACACCTAAATCTATTTTACAGTTACAGCCAGTGTATCAGAAACTGTTCTGGTGACACTAGTTTTGTTTTGCATTACTCCCTCTGGAGCAGGTCCTGCAGGAGCCAAAGTATTGACTCAGAAACCAGAAGAGATAATCCATCAGCACGGGAGAGCTGCTC
>NW_020799091.1:13447570-13541441 GCF_003259725.1 Athene cunicularia | reverse complement strand
GGGACGGCGGCCCCGGCTCCTGCCGCTTCCCACAGCCGTGTTCCCGCCGTGCTGACAGCTCCCTGGGACGGCGGTGGCCCCCCGGGAGAGGCTCTCTCGGGGAGGCGGGGAAGGAGTTGTGCTTCCCAGCCTCCCTGGTTCTGCTTTCCAAGAAATATTTTATTTTATGGGGTTTTTTTAGTTTGGGTTTGGGTTTTGGGGGTGGGTTTTTTTTAAATTTTCTTAACCCTGAGCATATTTTGTACCCAGTACCCTCCAGCTGTGCTGTGGCTTGTTACCAAGGTGCGTTGCACAGCCCAGGATGCGCGGTGGCTGGAGGCAGAGCCTGTGCTGGGCAGTTGCTGGTGTGGGGTTTGCTTTCCATGAGAAAACCCTTAGAGTATGCACCGCCTGTCAGAGCTCCCATGCTCTGTGGTTTTCATGCACGTCCTTTTAATTTTTTTTTTTTTTTTATTGTATGTTTTTGGATTGACTCTGTGCAGTGCCGTTGCAGTGTTTCAGTGGGTATTTTATACAGCACTTGGGAAGAGGGGCTCATGGTGATGTCTCTTGGCACATAAAAGTAACTGCGCTGAGTTCCTTGCAACTTGGATGTAGCACAGTCACTGAATATTAACAGTAAAATAGAAGGTACGGGCGTAGTTGCAGTGGACACTTCCAGGGTGTTCAAACTGTGGCAACCAAAGTCACTGAGGCACCTTCGTGGGGCCCGTCCACAGCACGGCACAGAGGCAGCTGTGGCTGCTACCTGCTTCTGGATGGGCATTGGAACTTAGGGACAGATGCTGGAGTGGCTTGGAAAAAAATAATGATCCTCTGTATGCAATATGACACATGAAATCTGGGGAGAAAAACCCTAAATAAAACAATAAAAGAAACTCCCAACCTTTTCTGGAGCCCAAACAGAAGGCAGAGGCAAGAATGGGAAGCAATGTGGTCCAGTACCCTCAATGTTCATCTCATTTGCACAGTGGGACCAGAGCTGATGCAAGCTACGAAGAAAGAAGTTACAAGGAAGGTAGACAAAGATTATTCAAGATATGGAATGGCTTCCATGTGGGAACAAATAAATAGATCAAAACTCTTAAATAAGTTGACTGTCTTGGGGAGCAAAGAATATAAGAGGAATCTAGAGCATCTATAATGACATGGAAAAGGTGAAGAGGGAAGAGCTGTTATGTGTCTTCCAATCCAAGACCTAGTAAATCAACAGATGGCAAGTTCAAAATAAACAAAAAGCAGTATGTCTGCACACAATTTCTAGCGGAGCTTTGCAATTTGCTAACAAGACATTAAAAGTGTCAATGTATTCAAAAAGGACTTGGATGGATTCATGGAAGATGAATGTATGAAGGCTATTATGTTCACAGACATTGTCACTGGGTCAGGAAACCCCGGCACCAGAGGTTTCTGGAGACTGACTGAGGCTTATTTTATCTTGATAGCTTCCACAGGCCTCTGCTATTGGCTCCCATCAGGTGTGGGGCTTGCTTAGATGGACCTTTGGATGAAGATTGTGTAATGGGAATGTGCAGGCTGGAAAATCTCCTTCTGTAAGTGCTCAGAACTTGCATTTATAGTATAGATATGGGAAGCACTTCCTAGTTTCTAAGGTGGGATGGGTAAACTTTGACAGTGGCTTGATGCTGCTTGTGCTTAACTCCTCTTGTGCTTAGGTGCATGCTAGACCCTTATTCCTCTTATGCACCTGGGTTTTCACGCAGAAGTAACACGTGGTGTTTCCTAGGCAAGCATTACAGCACACTTTGACCAGGTGCTGGTCAGACCGCTTGGCAGACCAATTTTTCTGACTTCACCATGCACTCACATCTAAGTGCAGAGGGAGATGTCACCCTCCCCCTCCTTGTGCCTCTTTTCGTGGGCCATGTACAAAAAAGTAGGTTTCTATGTCAGTGCTCCAGTTCCAGCCACATGTGCTAACGTCCTCCTGCAGGTGAGCCTTCCAGCCAGAAATCTTGACTGCAGCATTAATCAAGTTAGTTGGTGCTTCTGAGAGTCACCTCTGTTTCTGATGTATTTAACTGAGGCATTTCCTGTAAACTAACACATGAACACGTTATTCTGAGACAGCAATCCCTGAATTTTTGTTAATATTATAGTACAGTTCAGGCTGCCTGCACTATGCTTATGCAAAACCTTTTGTAAATTTTCACTAGGAATTTAGGAAACAGCTATCTTTGAACTGCAAATCAGGAAGCAGTTTAATTGCAGTGCCAGCAGACATCACGTTTAGGAAGTTGTTTGATGACTGTTCTGAATATAGCAAATATAAATTTATAAATGGATACAAGAAGACGTTTTCTTCATAAAATAATTTCCTTCCGAGTTCTTTTTCTACTTTTCCCTCAAACTTTTCTGCGCATTGTAATTTATATTTTCTTTCAATACTCATTTGTCAACAAACTTCTCACAAAGCTGTTGAACTGAACCAGGGATGGGGAAACTATGAGATATGCAGGAAAATGCAGTAGATGTTTCCAGGTCTCATCTATTTTGTGGTATGTAGCTGCAGATAAAAAATGTCAAAACCCAATTAATTTTCTGCCATGAGCACATATAAATAGAAGTTATTTTTTCTTCTGTGTTTTTTTTTGGTTGCAAAAGTAAATATATGAGTTATGAAACTGAGAACTCAGCACAGACACACAAGCACAAAACTAAGTATTCAAAAAATAAGGCTTTAGTTTTTATGTCTCCTGCCGATGCCAACAGATTCATTTTTATATTTTCACCTATTTTTGCCTCATAATATTGGATAAGGTCCTGCATTATGGCAAGGTTAAGCATTAAGCAAACCTTTCTAGTGCTCTAATTTAATTCTGATCCAACCACATAGATTGACAGTCCACTAAAATGCTGAGAAATAGAACAGAATTCAGCAGACCAGAGTACAAAAGCTGAGAAGGCCCAAGTAATATAAAAGAATATTTTGCTATAAATTCTGTTAGATATTACAATTTTAATAACTTTTTTCTTATGAGAAAATTACAGTCAGAAGAAAAAGCATTTGAGGCAATCCAGCTATGTAATTTTTCAGATTTTGCTTTACATTCTTTTGCTGATATCTTTTTAGATGCTTAAACAATTTGTCTCCACTTCCTTTCTGTCCTTTATAATTCTTAAGAGGCAGAAGCAGAAATATTTGCTTAATTTAATGGAAATGAAGGACTGATTAGTGCTTGTCATTCTAAAACAATGTATTGGGTTTGTGTGGCAAGGTTTGGGGGTAGGGGGTGGGGCTACAGGTGTGGCTTCTGTAAGAAGCTGCTAGAAGCTTCCCCCATGTCCAACAGAGTCAATGCCAGCCAGCTCCAAGACGGACCCACCACTGGCCAAGGCCGAGCACATCAGTGACGGTGGTAGCACCCTGGGATAATATATTTAAGAGGGGAAAAAAACCCTGTGCAACTGCAGGCGAAGAGAGGAGTGAGAATATGAAAGAAACAGCTCTGCAGCCCCCCAGGTCAGTGAAGAAGGAGGGGGAGGAGGTGGTCCAGGAGCCAGAGAAGAGATTCCCCTGCAGCCTGTGGTGAAGACCATGGTGAGGCATCTGTGCCTGGCAGCCTGTGGAGGTCCATGGTGGAGCAGATCTCCACCCGCAGCCCGGGGAGGACCCCATGCTGGAGCAGGGGAATGTGCCTGAAAAAGGCTGTGACCCTGTGAAAAGCCCACTCTGGAGCAGGTTTGCTGGCAGGATGTGTGGCGCTGTGGGGGACCCTGCTCCAGAAGGACTCAGCCTGTGGAAGGCACCCACTCTGGAGCAGTTTGTGAAGAACTGCATGGGAAGGACTCACACTGGAGAAGTTTGCGGAGGATTGTCTCCCATGGGAGGGACCCTACACTGGAGCAGGTGAAGAGTGTGAGGAGCCCTCCTCTTGAGGAGACACAAGTATGTCTGAGTGGCAAACACAACATATGATGAACTGGCCACAACCCCCATTCCCCATCCCCCTGAGCCACTTGGGGGGAGGAGGCAAAGAAAATCAGGAGTGAAGATGAGCCCAGGAAGCAGGGAGGAACCAGGAGAAGATGTTTTAAGATTTGGTTTTATTTCTCATTACCCTACTCTGATTTGACTGGTAATAAATTAAACTGATTTTCTCAAGCTGAGTCTGTTTTAGCTATCATGGTAATTGCCATGATAGGTAAAATTATGATCTCCTTGTCCTTATCATGCCACACACCCTTTGTTGTATTTTCTCTCCCCTGTCCAGTTGAGGAGGGAAGTGATAGAGAAGCTTTGGTGGGCACATGGTGTCCAGACAGGGTCAACCCACCACAAATGCCTTTTATTTAGAGGAGTTAAAAAAAAGATTCAGGTGTGACCTATTGTACAAATCACTGCTTTGCCATGGTGTATATCAAACTAGCACTTTAATTCCCAGTAAGATACAGTTACCATTGAGGTGAAATAAAGTAGTCTACTCAGTAGCCTGATCCTGATTTTGGTAATTTGAGGTAGGCAGGACCTGATTTGCACCCAGCAGCTCACCAGGGCATTTCACAACAGCTCAGCTCTGCCAATGAGTGTCAGCAAATAGTGTGGGGTTACCAGCAGGGATCTGTTCTGTAAGGGAGAGCACCTCCTGGGTTGCCTTTATGCTCTCCCTGCTTTAGAAACAGTGGTGTGTGTAAACGGCTCTGCAATGCCATAGCCTCTATGTACAAAAAAATCAGATTTACTTTGGTGTGAATGCTCAGCTGGTGCAGTGAAATGCTGGTGCTTAATGGTCTAGGAGGTGCTGGAAATAGAAAGGCTTGCGCTGCGATTAAGGAGTACTCCATGGGCTAAGTGGAAGCTGTCAGTCCTGTGAAGTCTCTGACACATAAGGTACAAAATACTGGGGTGCTCAGTAGCTGGGCACAATATCCTCCCTTTCTGGGCATTGAGGTTTGTGCTTAAATTAATCTAAAAATAACAGTTACGTTTTAAAGACAGCAAACAGATGGGAGCTTGGCTTATCAATAGGCCTGGCAGGAAAAATGTATCAAAATTTCCTTGTGAAGGAAGATGTAGACTTATAAGTTTTCAGCCAAAATTTTCAGACTTTCCATTTGTTTGGACAAAAAGTTAGTTTTATTTCTGGTAAAACATCTTCCTCCTGTGCTCCTCAGACATGATCGAGCAGACAAGCATTTCAGGAGCCCATGGAACCCTGCAAGGCTGGTACCCTGCTGTCTCCGTGCTGGCTTGCTGGGCTTAAGGGTAGTTTTGTAAAGTGCCCTGTTTCTTAACTTCAGGAGTCTGTTCACTACTGCTGTAAAACTATTCTCTCTTTTATCATCTCATTTGTTTCAATAAATGGAGGTACAAGACCAGGCAGAGGCATACCTCTCATAGTGCCCCAGCTCAGGCAGAGACCCGGGGGAGCCTGAGGTTATGGGAGTGAGAAGTAGCAGTCTGGATGTCTTGAGTTTATGGAAGTGTAAGTGATATGTTGTATAATAATTAATATGAATGCATCAGCTGCGTCATCTGGGTCTCAGCTGGATAAAGAGCCAAGTAGGCAGTGGACCAAGTAAGAATACTGTGAATTGCCTTTTACTAGCAGAGGTGCTTTGTTTAATTCGTTTAATTTGTTTATTCACCAGTCTGTTTGGTTTTGCTCATGTGAAAGTGTCTGACTGCCTATGAACAATGGATCTTCAGTCGGTGCTGTGTACAGGGGTACAGGTGGGGAAAGTAAACAAGCTTTTACATCTGTATCCCAGCCCAAGGTCCAGAAGGATGTGAGCGAGGACAGAGTGAAGCCATGACTGCGCTGCAACTTGTGGTCTCTGAGCCATGGGGCTGCTGAGCCCTGTCTGGCTGCTGACAAGCTGCTGTGAGTCTGGGGGTGGCTTTGCTGTCAGGTCTGGCTTTGTGGAAGGACTTTCGTCCATGGGCCCAGACCATCCCAGCTGAGAAATTCCCTGTGGTCTGTCCAGACCCAGACAGTAGCTATGGTCATGTTGGCATAGGCTGTGCTTAATCCACATATCCAAACACAGGAGATTCTTGAACCCTTTTATTTATAACCTTATAGTCTGGAGGTCTTATTTTAAAAATCGGTGTGGATTTAATAATCTTTATCATTTTTTCATCTTCTCAGGAAATTTCTTTTCCTTTGGAGGTTTTTCTCACTCTCACATCCCTGTAAGAGCTTGGTGAAGTGGTGCCCCTGCACCACAGGCTAAGCTGCCCCTACAGACCATGAAGATGAGCTTTAGTTTTTTGGGACTTTAAAGCAAAGGAGAGTCCATAAACCAACTGAAAGGAGTAAAAAATCAGTAACCTAATCCCATTCTCCTATTTCATACAATCTCACTGGCTTCAAATGAAAGATGACTGTAGTCAGAACATTTAGGTAGCTTTTTATAGGTGTTTGTAAGAACTAGAGATGTCTGCTTTCACGTTGTCCACTGGACTAGGCTGGGTAAGTTCAGGAGCTAAAAGCAGTCCATTTTTAACCATAATAGGATTTAAAAATGTCATTGAAACCACAAAACTGAGAGGAACCAGAGAAATACTAATTGAATTTACATTTTATCTATGTAAATCCCCAGTAAATCCATTTTTTCCTAGTGCTAGGTATTTTTTTAATGAGAGGTTTTCTCAGAAGTGTTCCCAATTGGCCTGTCTCGACTCTTAGCATCTTTCTCATTACTCTGTGATTATGGAGAGGATTTATGGCCATTTTGTGCTGGCATGAGTGGGTGGAATTCTCTCAGTTTGTATTCCCATGCAATACTTACTCTGATCGTCAAAGAAAGAGGCAGCACAATGAGGCAAACAAGTTTTATAGAACCATCTCCTTTGAAATATTCTGTTTCTCAGCATCGTCTGTCACCAACACGTACCTGCATTGGGACATGTGATGGAGGCTCTGCAAAGGGGCGTCTGTTTCTGTCCTCAAAAATTATTGTCTTCTGATGCAGTGGGCTGAAGAGCACCTGCAGCATGGCCAGATGCAGGCCAGCAATAAATAATCATTTGTGGGCAAGGTTTTAAGATATGCTGGGGGAAGTGTGGAAGAACAGTCTCAGAGTATATATTGATAGGATATTAATACCTAAATTTAAGTTAGATTTTTTTAGGAGAATAAAAGAAATGGCTTCAGACTCAGGACTTGTTTTCCATACCACTAAGAAAACTGGATGGGAGTATAAAATGCATTGGAAGTGACAGATAAATGAACAGTAAAAAAGAGTTACTTCAAAAAAATATATCTTGTATTTATTTTGCTGTAAGTGTGGGTGGAAATTCAGTCAGTCATGTTGCCTCAGTTTAATGTCTGTGACAAATGGGATTTAGCCCTATAAAACTGCATGGGTTTCAATAAGGCCAGATGCCAGGTTCTGCCGTTGGGCCACAACAACCCCCAGCAGCGCTACAGGCTTGGGGAGGAGTGGCTGGAGAGCTGCCAGTCAGAGAGGGACCTGGGGGGGTGATTGACAGCCGGCTGAACAGGAGCCAGCAGTGTGCCCAGGGGGCCAAGAAGGCCAATGGCATCCTGGCTTGTGTCAGCACTAGCGTGGCCAGCAGGGACAGGGAAGGGATCTGACCCCTGTACTCGGCACTGGTGAGGCCGCCCCTCGATTCCTGTGTTCAGTTTTGGGCCCCTCACTCCAAAAAGGACATTGAATGACTCGAGCGTGTCCAGAGAAGGGCAACGGAGCTGGTGCAGGGTCTGGAGCACAGGTCGTACGGGGAGCGGCTGAGGGAACTGGGGGGGTTTAGTCTGGAGAAGAGGAGGCTGAGGGGAGACCTCATCACCCTCTACAGCTCCCTGAAAGGAGGGTGCAGAGAGCTGGGGGTGAGCCTCTTTAACCAAGTAATAAGCAATAAGACAAGAGGGAATGGCCTCAGTTTGCACCAGGGAAGATTTAAACTGGCTATTAGGAAGCATTTCTTTACAGAGTGAGTTAGGTGTTGGAATGGGCTGCCCAGGGAGGTGGTGGAGTCCCCATCCTGGAGGTGTTGAAGAGTCGGGTTGACATAGCGCTGAGAGATCTGGTGTAGTTGGGAACTGTCTGTGTTAGGTTAACAGTTGGACTAGATGATCTTCAAGGTCTTTTCCAACCTAGACAATCCTGTGATTCTGTGAAAAAAGTCAATACCTGCAGCCAGCTGCATTGAGAATGTAAGTCCTTGATTTACACATAGAAACCTCCTTGATCTATAAATATAACTTTTTAATGTTATTGTTTTGAGACAGAATACCTATACTTTGAGATTTTAATCTATGCTACTTGCTGTTAGTTTCTCTGATTGAGCTAAGCTTTTCTCTTTGTCTCTAGTGTGGCAAAAATATAGGGAATGTAAATTTGTGGTGTGACGATTGTTGAGTCTTTTTGCTGTATTGCAATTATAGCCTAAATTTCTTAAAATAAAATGGAAACCTGAGCAAAATTAAGAGATTAAACACAGCTAGTAAGGCAGAGCCAGCCTTCTGGTGTCCTCTGGGCTCTGCCTGATGAAGGTGGGTACCTGGAGACATGGTCATTCCTTGCACCGGGTATGTCTGTATTGGGAATTTGGGGACACCTGGACTTGTGTTCCCTTTCTGAGCCCTGGGAATGGATCTTGCCTCTGCATGGCCAGGGCCCTGCTGGAGCCACGGGGTGCGAGTGCCTGCACCTTCCAGGGGCTCCTCATTTCTCCTGCAGCTTGGTTAGCCCTACCCAAACTAGCTACAGGTAGAGTCAATTATATATTTACCAGAATCAGTGTCATTTTTCTGGAAGTTGGTCTCAATTTAGGACCCAAGAGTAGTCAATCAAGGCAAAAGATCTTTAGCTGAAATCTTTAATCAAATTTAGTATCAGACATATTGGTGCAAGGTGTTCCTTTGAGCTGCATTTATAGAGTGTACTTCAGCTTTGTTAGAAAGTGATGAAGCACGGAAACAAACTACAACTCAGAAAGATTTATAAAGCAGGCATGTTTATTCCGTCCGGGGTGCAAGGGGATTTCTCCACAAAGCTTGCACACCGTCTCTGGCAAGTAGCCAGATATTTATTACAACAAAACGTACATATTCATTTGGAAGGGCTGGGTTATTACAATTAGTTCGGGGAATAGGTGTGATTCTTAGAATTATTCAAGGGGAGATGTATGTGGTCCTCTTGCAATGTCCCGCTGTTAAGCAAAGTCCAGATGTCTCCTTCCTTTTCATGCATTTTTCAACTTTGCTTTCTGCGGATGCTCTCTGGCCCTTCGGTTCCTCTCCAGGTTGTAGAGTCAGCCTTTTATCTGTTTGTTTTGTTAATTGGAGCTTTTGTGTCTGTTAAGATGTACCAGAAATAAGTCCTTTAGCTGGTAAGTCTCTCCCTTTATCTCAAAGACAGGGATTAGTTTACTATCTATCCTGTTTTGTGTAAGAATATTATCTACTTAACATTACCTGAGGGCTAGGACTTCTTTGGCTTTTTTTTTTTTTCTTTCCTCAGATCAGTGAAATCTCTATTGCATTGAATTAACTGTGATTAAGGTCCATCACAAAAGTAACTACAATAATTTTAAACCTAAAAATGTGTACATTTGTGTTGACTTTGAAGAATGTCTATGACAAGCTTTGATTTGGTGAGTTTGTGGATAACTTTTAAAGTGTTGGACAAAGACTTGGCTTAATTTATTTTCTGGGCTGTAATGAAAGAACATTTAAAAGGATAGGAAAATTCCATAATTATTTTGGAGACAATCAAATATTATTTTGTTGACTAGTTGATGCTTTTGTAAAACCTCTGTCTTTTCCTGTGTCACTACTTACAGAGTTATTGAAGACAGTCATTGTATGTATAACTACAACAATAGATGTAGTTAAAGTCATCATCATCAGATATAGTCCCATTATTTACAAAGCTGTTTTTTCAAAGTACATCAGAAAAGAAAGTGCTCAAATTCTAGATTCAACTTTTTTAGAAGCAACGCGGGAGAAAGGAAAGCTCACAAATATGCATCACTACCTCAAGGCAAATATGTACCATTTCTGATTAGAGTTATGGCAAAAAATTCTGTGGAATGTGGACTCTTCCTGTCAGGAATTTTTCTAAGGCAAGGATATGAAGGAGGGATATATGAATCTGCTTTACACTTGATCCATGGTGCCTGGCAAAAGTTAGTAATTGACTGTGGCATCCACAAAATAAAAATATCAACTAAAGAGGCATGTAAACTAGCTACCTTAGGGATGTCCCCAAACTGAGCAGGGGACACCTGCCCTCCCAAACCTACTTGCAGTCCTCCTGGGAAAGCCACTCCTGAGTAGAAACTGGAGAATGGGGACATGCTTTCAGGATCATGAGGAAAGCCAAGGGAGGGCTAGGTTTAGGCCATGCCCTCTTTGGCAGAGTTTCCCTGACTGGCTCCCCACTGTTGCATTGGAGGCACCTCGCTGTGCTGGGTCTTCACGTAGGCAGGGTGCTCAGGGCTGGGGGATCTTAGAGGGGGCTTGAAGCTTACAGACAAGCACTGTGGCTTTCACTGGCACTGTGCCTAAACCACATTGCATGGCAGACCCAGGCTGTGCAGGCTGGACTTGCTGCGGGACAGACCGGGTGAGCAGGTGGGAGGTTTGGTTCAGCAGCTGCAGGATGGCACCAGGGCAGAGAGGGGAAGAGACCTGTGGAGATTTGTGTTTGTGGGGTGACAGAAGGAAAACACTGCTCACTGCCCAAACCCCTGCTGCAGAGCTTTTTTTTTTCTCTTTAAATAACTTCAGAGCTGCATCTGGATGTCTTTGGGAAGGCACTGGAGCACCCCTCACCAGGTGTGCTGGTGGCTGTGCGTGTGTGTACAGCTGGGTTCAGTGCAGTGGTGATAAACACCTCTTCCTCTGTCACCCTGAACCTTCCTCTGCCATCGCACACTGGATTTGGGGGCTGGCTGCTTTTTCAGCTGGTGCTTTCCGTGATCCTGCTGGGGTTTACTGGCCACAAGTGACTAGTGACTGTTCTGGGTCGGGATGGACTCTCAATGTACAGTGAACTTCAGTGAACTGATGGCACAATATGCAACAAAATGGCTAATTTGTTTCATTTTTTTTTCTCAAAAGACCAATGAATACTGTGCAAAACATGCTCATGTCCACTATCTATAGCACACTGTATGCTTCTGTCGTGGCTTAAGATGTCCTGATTATGTTACCTCTTTGGTGGTGGAAAAGTTGTCTGTAAGCCTTTGCTTAAACAACCATGAAATTGTGTACCCAGAGCAGAGGAGATATTTCAGTCATGCTGATGTAACACTTCTAATGATTTCCTCAGACTTGAACCCAAAGTTGTTTTCAGAAACTCCTATCAACTCTGATATAACAAACTCTATTTTCTGATATTTGCTTTCTTAGGATTTAGAAGCAGAGAAGAAGGACTATGTTTTACCCAAACAGTTTCTGTATTTATGAGATAGCTCTTCCACTGGTTTGTGTCTTCATTTCCTAGAAGAAGTAAATGGAGTGGACGAAGACATTTTGTCACCAGGTTGCTTTTGACCTGCCAAGTATTTGAGTTATCTGTGAGAGTGCATCAGCCAGAGTGACATTGTGACAGACTTTCTCTTAGGGTACTTTCCTGAGTTCACATTTACTGGGAGCAGAGATGCAGTTTGACGTGGCCTGCTACTGACGTGCAGCCAGCAAGTACAGCTGCAGACATCAGTAACCTGTGTGTTGAAGAAATAGGGCACTATATGGCCAGGAAATGCACTGGAGATCGATCCACAGCCTATTGAAATCAGCAGAAAAAATCAAGTCTATAAAAAATAAATTCCTATTGTGATGCTATATTAAAGGGCAGATCTGTAAGGATTATAGTTTAGGGAAGAGATTGGCAACTCAGGAAAGAAACAGAAATAGCTGATGTGATCTTGAGCAACAGGAATACTCAAAATCCCAGCCTTTCCTGGGAGCACAGTGAAGGACAAGGGCATATTACCTGCTTTAAGCCATGGACCGGACCCTCTCCAGACAGATACTAGCAAAGAATAAAGTGGGGCTCATGCTTGTCCTTTCACTGGGCATGAAGGATGTCTGTGAATCAATACTATTACTATTGAAGCTTTACAGAAATATGTACATTTGAGAATGATTCTCCAGTTATCAGCTATCTGGTTTTGCACTCACTTTTTAGCTCGTCTCTGTTTAATTAACATGTTAGAGTACTAGTTTTTAGGTAGCAATATTAAATAGTAGCAAAGTGGATGCCTTATAAACACATATTTTTGCTTCTGCCTGTGTAAATCAGGTTCATAGTCTGATCATGAAAGAAAAAATAGTTCATATGAAGAGATCTGGTTCCTTTAAAGCCATGCAGGCTGGTATTTTGCTATTCTTGTTCTTCTGTATTAATCAGATCCCTTGTAGATCTTGCTATATTTTCCACCTGGAATTAACATCAGGCAAATTGTCATTGAATTCTGTTGGACAACCTGCTTGCCTTTTTTTAGTATTTGTACAACTTTTGCAGACCTTTAGTCCCCTCATGTTTCAAGAAGTATTAAAATTTAATACCAGTAAGTCGTATTTCTCATCAAAACTATGATATGTGGATGCAAATTAATGAATCCTGTTGATTTAAAATGCTTCTACTTGATAAATGCTGTTTTATCTTTCCAGTTAATAATGCTAGAACATATTTTGCCATCCTCCCCTGATACACCTACTGGCTTTACCTATAGCCAGCTGCATTTTCTCCTGGATGCTTATTTGTCAGCCACTCACTCAGCCTCCCCCTCCCAGGGGATGGGGGAGAGAATTGGGGAGGGTAAAGGTAAGGGGACTCGTTGGTTGAGATAAAGCCAGTTTAATAATTGAAATAAAATAACATAATAAAAAAAAATTTTAATAAGAATTGCAATAATAGAAAATACAAATGGGTAATGCACAATGGGATTGCTCACCACCTGCTGACCGATGCCCAGTCTGTTCCTGGCTAGTGATCCCAGAGAAGAGAAGATCCTGAAATTGTAATAGTGGAAGCGAGAGCACCCCCTTCCTGGCTGACTCTCCTCTATATACTGAGCATGGCATTACATGATATGGAATATTTCATTGGCCAGTTTGGGTCCACTGTTCTGGCCATGCTCCCTCCCAGCTTCTTGTACCACCTGCACATGGGCAGGACATGGGAAGTTGAAAAATCCTTAGCAACAACTGAAAACATCAGTGTATTATCAACATTCTTCTCATACCAAATCCCATACTGAATCCAAAACATAGCACTATCCTAGCTACTAATAATAAGATAAATTAACTCCATCCCAGCCAAACCCAGGAAAGGCAGGCCCCTTTCATCCCTGTTTTACCAATTATAAGGTCTCTTTTGTCCATGTCAACCTGCTCCCTTTGCTTGCCAAGCCGGGCCACCATGCCCTCACTTAGTACTGGTTTGTCATCTCCCTCCCCTGTCACTCTTAGTTTAAGGATCTCACAGGGTACTCCTGAAGATTTGTAATTATGGACAAGTGAAGCAGAGCAATGCAGATCTCTTCTGAAAATCCTCTTGGGAAAGAGAGAAAAAAGAAAAAAGTTGTGCTTCTTGAATGGAAAAGTAGAGAGCCTTGCAGTGCACTGAAGCATGTAATTTTAGATTAAGAAATGTTTTTTTTTTAAAGAAAATCTTCAATATATTTTAACAGGGAGTACAGTATATTTTTCTGTAGTTCATAATAGTCAGGGTTATTCTGGAATCATATCTGCTGTAGAAATATGTGATTATTCTTGCTAGATCAGCAGACCTCAGCTGATCCATTTGGACCAGGTATATTTGTGAATTGTACTGGGCTTTTTTGAAGAGGCTGATCTTTAGAAAATTTCAAGTTCCTTAGATATAAAGAAAACACCCAAAATATTATGTAACACTTCTGTGAAATATCCATCACTGTGAGTTCTTTACAGCTGTGAGGGTAATGAATCGATTAAATTCTGGAGGAAGAAGGCTGTTTCTTTGTTTCTGAGTTTGCACACCTATGCAATGATTTTCTCCAAAAATACTGAAACCATTTTAAGGTGTTTGCTTGTTAGCTGAACTTCTGGACATTGTTCTTAGAGAAATTTTTTTAAAAAATCTCTTTTACAGCTGAAACATAAATCAGTAAATTCAGTGGAGCTGGTCAGAACGTTTTTCTGACCAACAGTTTTCTATTGAAAAATGCTGGCTTTAGAAGGTGTTGGAAGCTTGTTTGTACCTTGGTTTCTATTTATTTGTTAGTTTTTATCTGAATTCTTCAGTTGCTGTTCAGAAGCTTAGGGTGACCTGAGGTCTGGGACCAGGCAGGAGATCTAAAAATCTCCTTTGGCATGTGGAGCAGGAGGCCACAGTTACTTGAGAAGAGGCAAAAGCACAGCAGTAGTGAACAGGCCCTGCAGCACCTCTTCTGCTCCAAGAAAATTAGCTGTACCCCAGGAGCAACTGGCTAAGAGCTGAGACCAAACAAAAGCCCTGCTCCCTGTGCAGTCAGGCAGGCAGCACTCTACCTTCTCAGCCCCTGCTGCAGAAATATCTTTCTTCAACAGGATATTCTGAAATGCTGACTTAGCATTTTTTTCTAAATTAGTTTGATGCCATGTCCCTCCCACCTCAGCATTTCCCATGGAAGAGGATTTGGGGAGGAGAAGCTGAACTGGGGCAGGATAAGATTTGCTAGAGCTTGACATGGAGTTATCTGGAGGAGGAAAAGGAAGGAGAACTGGTGATGATTTGTTGTTTCAGAGAGGCTCAGGGAAGCCTGCTTTCTTACATATGTCACATTTATCTTTGGCCAAGCATATTCCCTGAAAGTGTTTGCATTGTCATGAAACTAAATTTCTTCACTGGATACCTAGCCTGTACACCTGTCCCAGAAGGAGCCCTCTTCATCGCTCTGTCCCCTCAGTACTCTGACAAATGTTGGAACCATCAGATCCACATCAGGAGAGTCATCTCCTGCTTGTAGCTAGCTCTGCTTCTTGCTGGCTCTGCCTCTTGCCTTTGCTATCTTGTAGAGTCTTTCTAGTTCATCTCTGATTTCAGCCTGAACTCCAAAGCCAGTCCCTGCTCAAGTGAGGGCATGGAAGTGGAGTCTGGAGAAACAAGTCACAGGAGAAATGTGTATATTTATGTCAGTGAGCCAAGGCAGGATTTTCCTTCCAAGATTATTGACCTGACTCCATTCTCAATACTCAGGTACTCTTCTGTAATCTCTCAGAGTGAGTAGCCCAGAAACTGGCCAGTTTTGACTAATGTCCACCTTGGGATAAACGTCATGACAGAGAAGTCCCTGCTCTGAGCTGATGATCATCTCATTTGAAGAGATAGAAGTCAGACAATCACAAGGGACTTATTATGAACCTGGGAGTCCAAGGAGAGTCATGAAGGCAAGATAGTGAATTTTTAAGGAACTAATATGGAGAAACAGAAAATTACCTAATGGAGAGGGACTAGGAATTTGTTCTATGTGTTGGCAGAAAACAAGTACAAAGGACAGAAGAAGGTGCAGAGGTAGTCAAGGAGAGGACTGAACAGAAGGTAGAGATAGAGAGAGGTGGAGGATGAGACAGAATTGGAGACTAGACTACAGGAAGCACCGTCCTTGAAGAAATAAGGACAATGAGGTCAAGAACTTTGAATCTGTTGCAAAAATGGAGATGATGCCAGTGCAGGCATGGAGTCAGTCAATGTATTTTTGTAACTGTGGTTAGATAGATGCAGGATATTGCTTTAATTTCTAAACTGAAGCTTTCACAGAGCTTCAAAAAAGAGAACCAAATTTTGTCTTTGTTAACAAAGCTTAGCTAGCATGAAAATGGTTAAGAAATACAGTAGTGTCAGTTATACATGCTCTGAGTTAAACAATATCCTGTTATGCATTTCTTATAGTGTTTGGTAAACAAGTTGCCATTTTGAAAATTACTGAGGCTGGGAAAATATTCCTCATGAGTTCTCATTTGACTTTGCACAAGGAGGAGTTTCCTGCCACTGTCATTTTCCCCTGAGGGACTGTTCTGCCCTGTCCACCGGATCTATGGCTGCTGTGAATAAAAGCTTTTATATGTTCACTTACTTGAACAAAACCTGTCATCATATCCCAGAACCCCCCCAGACAGTAGGATCATGTGAACAGAGGATGTTTTTAGACTTCCCAACCAATGCTGGCTTCTTGAAATGCCAGTGATAACTTGAAGATACCTGTACCTTACATGAGTCATTCCTAACTCAAACAAATAATGCTACATCAGTAGAAGGATTAGTGAAACTTATAAGCAGCAGGTCCCTGAAGCAGAGAAGTTAAAAAATGGAATTAGATATTTATTGCATTTAAAAATTAGTACACAAATACATATAGTTCACCTTTGTTTTCCACAGTGCTTTAATAAAAGGTCATCGCAGTATGGTGTCACTAAACAGCAAAATTGTGAGGTTTATTTTTCACCATTTGACTATTAAAATGTTACAGGAAAAAATAAAATAAATGTTTCAGAACTCCTCTGAAAGGAAGCAGGGCTGATGCAAAAAACAGAAATGCCACTGCAAGTACAGGATCTCCAGCAGAGGAAGCTTTAGATATACTGATAGCAGTGTCACAGGACAGGAAAAAGGAGGGGTAGCTTTTAATGTTAAAAGTCATGAAAGCAAAAATTTTATGAAGTGTTCCTCTATGTATGTATAGATAGATATATATGTGTGAGTGTATATACATAGGTACACATTTCTCTGTATAGTTATTCATGAGTGTGTATATAGATAAATATTTTAATTGAATGATGAAAGAGTGGAAAAGTTAAAGAGCAAAGCACTTGAAAATACATGTGTGCATGACTAAACGTTTCATGGCATGATTGTGTATTCTCTTTGCAGAGGTACACGGCCTCATTCACTGCAGAAGACAGACTGACTGTGTTACACTGGCCAGTATTTTGGTTCATGTTCATTGTTCAAGGTATGGACTTGTCTTTTATATACTATATGCTTCTCTGAAAATAAAATGAATCATTTCCTTGTGGTGTTTCCATGTCAGTCATCAGATGGAATGTAAGACTAATTTAATTCCATTAAAATACTGTTAGGTAAAGACTGTGTTTGTATCCATTGCACATCTTGGGAGCTGAGGCACACGGAGATGTCTACTAAAGACTAAGCTTTATCAAAATACTTTGTATGATATAACACAGATGAAAATGAGCAGTGCTTCAGAAAGGTAGACCCTGGGGCTGCTTGCCAGGTATCCAGAAAACAAGAAACATGCAGTTTAGTTACACCTCATGAAAATCTTGTCTTGTTAGTTATGCATAATCAAATTGGCATTCAGAGGCAGATTCATGAATAAATCAGTCTTTCAGGGCAATCATTAAGCTGATCTCTGAGACAGCTTTATTTTTCCTCATTCAGCATCTACAGAGCTAAGATGAAGCTCTTAGAAACAGGAGGGGCATCCCTGACTCAGCCTTCTCCCTCCTTTGCTTAGAGGGAGGGAGTTCTCTCTCTAGAGTATATCTAGACCAGTCAGGAGGAAGGGTTGTTGAACCTGGAAGTGGAAAGGGGGAGGATTTGAGTATTCATCTCAATGAGATAAATGAGATCCATGTGAGACCGACTGGGAGTCACAGCCTGAAATCCTATCCCCAATTTGGGTGCTTTAATTGTCTTTTGAACTGTAGCCAACTAGTTCATACTTGTTTTTCTGAATGCTGTCTGCTTTTTACAGGATGAAACAAGTGATTGGAGAGCTCAAGAAAGTGGGCTGCACCCTCCAGCCTGAGAGGGATCAAGCTTAGATTTTTCACTAGGTGCATGATTAAGTTTGATGATGTACCCAAAGGCAATATTTCATATTTCATTAAAGCTTCTGTTTCAGCTTGAACTCAGTCACCCAAGAGATTGCTCCTGTTTTGAATAACTGCTGCATATGGCAGTGATAATAATAATGATTGTGATTCTCCAGTTGAGGCTGGTCTATGTATGTGTGCCTAGAAAAGTAGGTGATCACTATTCCCACACACAAAATCCAGAAATATGGTAAATCAGACAATAGAGACTGGACTAGACAAGTAGGGAAAGGTGAGTGGGGTGACACTCCAGAAGAAATAAACAAAGAAAAATGAGAAAGAGTAGGGGAGATGATTGTAAATATCCCAAAGAAATGTGTGCATTTTTTATTTATTCATACTAGATCCTGCTTTATTGAAGATATTTGCAACAAAAATGTTGAACGGCAAGGGGATTTCTGTAGAAGATGAGAGGAACACAGAGTCCTCTAAGCCAAGTTTTGCAGTGAGACTATGGCAGCCATGCAGCTTCCAAGCAAATGCCGGGAATGAGTACAGTCATAAGGTGATGCTGGGACATTGTAGTCACAGAAGAAAGAAGTTTCATTTAAAATTTCATTAATATAACATGTTCTATGTAAGGATAGACATTATCTTAGTAAAATGGACAGCCATCTACAACAACTTAGAGAAGGAATGCAGAAGAGGGCTCTTTAACTTAATCAAAGCATAAACATGTTATGTAAACTGCTTCAGCCTCATGAGAACTATGTGTAGTGAACTGCAAATCCACATACGTTGAGTCTGGGAATCATGCTACTGACTGGTTGCTTTGATATGTCCAGTAATGTTCAGTTCATTGTATCTGGAACCTGTAAATGGGTCCACCTGTGGAGGTCCTTAATCTGCTCATATCAGTAAATTGATGCAGGGATGCAATTGTTTACCCCTTCTACTGTCTGTGCAGGGTCAGGTACTTTATCATCAAATCAACCCACATTACTGTAGTCACTAATAAGCATCACTAAACATGGATAAGACCATCCAGGAACATTGTGGGATGCATCCAGAGACAGTGGCTCTCCAGATTGTTATGGTTTCAAGGTACTTAGGGCCTCACATAATTTCTGCCTACATCAGAAGCACAGATCTTTGTCATATCCTGATGATTAACTCTGTGTGGACCTTAACATTCAAGTAGTTTTGGAAACAAGTTGCTACATCATTTGATTACTTTTCTGTTGCTGTAGAATGGGACAACATAGATGATATTCCGTGGGGACAGACAATATTTAGCTTTTGGTTGCATCCTGTATGAGTGATTTCACTCAGGCCGGTAACTAATTTAAAGAAAAAGCAGTGGTAAACATACATGTAAATTTGAATTTGGTGTTTGGTCAGCTGAACTGGCCCAACTGAAAATGAAATACCAATTCCTTGTGTAAGAATCTAAGCCAGTTCTTTCAGGGACAGAGTACCAACTCCCCAGTAAATATACCAGTAGCACATTTAGACCAATAAGGTGTTCAGTGAGAGGGCTTTTAGTAAAATTTCCATGAAAATAAATGTGAGATATCCACCTTTTGCCCTGACTAACATTGTACTGTGAGCTAGGTAGAGGAAACATCTGAGGTTAGCCTAGATCTCCTGCTGTAATGATTTGCTAATGTGCACCATGGAAATACACAGGGCATGATTCTGAACTTTGTTGGTTTTACAGTGACTGAAGTCCATAGTTCTTAATGTTGCTGCCACAGTCTTCCTACAGTGTGAACAAGAAAATAGAATTAATAATACTTAGGGGATCCTATCCTTTTCTTATTTATTCTTACTGTAAAAGGACTTTAAAAAAGGGTGGGTTTAAGTCTTTAAAAAATGGGGAGGAAAGATCAACTCTTGGTGTTCTTATTATTACTGGCTAAGCTGCCAAAGGCTTACAAAAGGTTTACTGGATCTCTGGAAATTGTGGTAATTGATTACTGATCATGTCTTGAGAAATTTTTTTATGCTCTGATAAAATTTGATTTTCTCTCCAACAATATCCATTGTGTTCACCCTACTGTTTACTTGTGTTTAATGTTTCCAAGGTCACCTTCATCAGATTCATGTTCTAAATGCTTCTCTTGAGTAATTCTAGTGATCTTATACTTCTATAAATTTTACTTAACCAATGAACAATACTCGATTAACCACTATCCATTTTCATAATAATTATGAAAAACTGCACTTACAAATTTAGTCAATGCTTTAATGAGGCCCCAGTTCTTGCTAAGTAGTTCCTGAATATACCGAATTAGTAATACTGAGCATTATTCTTTGATTTCACTTCCTGACAAGAGTAGCAATAGTGTAATTTTATGAAGACTGATACCCAGTAAACTGAGTAATTTCTATCTCTGTATAATAATACCTACTCTGATTTACAGTGAATTACTTTATGATTTTTACAAGTATCATGCTTTCTCTTATTTCCACCCAGAACAGTAGCACACATAAGGTTGGAAGCCACACAAAAATAGTGGTTTTTAACAGATGTCTTTGATTCCTCCTGAGTGAATATTGGACAGTAATTTGTTTTTTAAGAAGAAATTGCTTCAGAAGGACATCTTTAATTTATTTATAGCCACATCTTGTTATACTTTAAGACTATACTACCAGTGAGTTTAAACTGAGTAAACTCTTATGTGACATTGCTTTGACTCTTGAAGACAGAAATCTTTGCAATACTTATGTGTGTACTTATATATATATGCAAACACACAGAGGATATATTATACAGATAAAATATAAGAAGTTGATAGCAGTGTTTCCATCACAAATAGAAAAATACTAATGTTACAACAACAAACATATTAGCACTTAGTATCTAATATTTTTAAAACACTGCTTTTTTTCTTTCTTGGGGAAAGGCTGAAGATTTTAATGCAGAACAAAACAGTGAATCAAACTGCAAAGTCAGTGTTAGTATTGGGAATACTACTTGTGTTTTATAAGTACTTATATGGCCCTCCTTGCTAGGGTAACATCTGAATGCCTTGCAGTTTTTAATATATTCTTCCCTGTTGTGTATAACAGAGGAATACTGTTTACAATTTATCAGCTGAGAAGTTTAACCACAAAAATAAAAAAAAAAAAAGCAAACACAGGGATTTAGAAGGCTTAAATTTCTCTTAGATCTCTAATCTTAATTTCATTTACTGGATGTCTTGTGAAGGCCATCAAGCCAGCTGGAACCCAACAACTAGAGAATTAGTCATGGGGAATAGAAGCTGTTTGACTATGGCTCTTACCTACAATCTCATAAGAAAATTTTGGTAACAATAAGGACCCAAAGGTTTAATATTCCAGATTCACTGTCATGCTTTTATCACTACATCATCAGACCTAATTTTGCCCCAAAGAACAGGAGAGTCACACAGTTTCATTGGATCCAAGTCCTTATTCAGTTTACTTGCCAATTTTGGTTTATATGCTTAGATTTAAACAAAAATGTCCTTCCATGAATGCTGGAACTGATGCAAAATTATGCTTGGAGGCTGAGCTTCTGTGTGAGTTCTTAGATTTGTAAGAGGGACTGAGCCTGTTCCTTCAACAGGGGGAAATGGGAGTTATAGTAAGCTCTAAGAAGCCCTAATATATTAAAGTAAGATATTATTAGAAATTATTCTTATTAAAAATAGATTTTTAATACAATTTATCTCCCTGGCTGCCTAAAATTGCTATACCTCCTGTGAGATTTTTACTGCAGTTGAATTTGACTGAAGTTGACTAATAGGTTTAAAAATTTTTGGATGACAGAGAAGAAAGGGGAAAAAGACTGGCAGAATAACAGAGGTCTAGACAGTTAAATATCATGCATGCACAAGGAAGAGATGGGCACCAACACTGCAGAACAGGATGTTTTGTTTAGAAGAACTAACTAACTACATATGAGTTAACAGTGTGTGACACTACTGTAAAACATCAAGTCTTGTGTCTATGACTATGTCTAATGTCTACGGTGTCTAACACCTAATGGCTATGGCGTTAGTAGGACTGTCCTATGTAAGACACCACAGACCGTCATGCCTGTTGGTGCTGGCGTGGTCTCTTTCTGTCTGACATTCTGTCACCATTTAATATGTTTTTGACAGAAAACACAAAAAGAATCTGTCACTATAAAATAAAGAATGGACAATGAGAGAATTGCATCACTTGACAAATATTTTCTACTGACTTGCCAAAACAACTACATGCTGTAAAGACCAGTCAGGAGACCCACCCAGTCAGGGCAGGACTCAGACAGGGTGCAAAGGCAGAGCAGTGGCAATCCCTGCCTGAGTGGACAACTCTACCCAGAGGAGGAGAAAAGGGCTTATAACATAAGCTGAGTGGGCCATGTAGCAATGGCACCGCTTCTGAGGCCAAAGATCCAGACAGGAATTTTTCTTAAGAAAATGTTATACATGAAGGAAAGGAAAAGGCCCTGGAAGGAAGGAGAGAGAGGGACAGAGTGGGTGCAGGAGAACTGTGAGGGATTTTGCTATGTTTTTACTACACACAGCACATTTTTCCTTTTTTTCTGGTCACAACACCTTCTTTGTTGGCATGCTGGTGTACCTTAACTGCAGCTGAACTTAGAGCAACCATTTCATATTTGACTAAAGTACTTCCTATTCGCTTTTACTCTTGTAGGGGCCATGGTCCTCTTCAGGAAAACTGCAGCATTGTTGGACATGTGCCTGTCCTATCTTCTCATCACTCTTCAGCTCTGTTGAAACTTTTGCCCAGTGTCTGGTACCGGTGGGTGCATGGGGAGGATACTATAGGCAGCCAGATCACCTGGCCACTGGTATTTTTATAAAAAAAAAAAAAATCTCCACTGTTGTGATTTCATTGTTTGAGAGGTGGAGAATCAGGCCAGTGACCACATTGCTGAATTCACTACTGAGAAGACAGTTTTATAACGGTTTCTCACTTTCCACGGGTGCTGGTGGCACCATTTGCCTCCATAGCACAGACCTAGTGATGGGAATGCAGTTGATAATTTCTGTGTTTTTCTATTGTTCTCATTAACTTTCAGCATATTATGTGAGAGAAGCTGATCCTGATCTTACACTGGTGTCACATCATCAGTTTCAAAGGAGAGACATTGATGTAATTTTTGGTGTGGTTGACAGTCAAGTCAGGGTCGTGCTTTCCATTTGTTTGCTAAGAATGTTGGATATGAGAACTTGATGCCATAGGTACATACTAGTGCAGAAATTATTATTAATTTTATGCATAAAGGGAAGAAAACTGTAAAAATATAAATGATTTTTCAGTTGGAATTAAAAAAAGCAAATATTACTATGTACTACCTAGAGATTTTGAGCTCTAATAGCTAACAGAGAGCAGATGAAGAAAACTGAGGTTAGATTTTGACATATTGGAATATATGTAATATATATTGGAAATAACTACATATTTTCCATCGAAATAAAAAAGGGGTTTACTTTCTTAACATGAGATCTGACTCTCTTCATTATTTATTGTTGGTAAATTGAAACATTTTTGCCCCAGTGATTCATATTGCATGAGTAGATGGTACTCATTAGATATGCTTTTTTTCTCACTAAAATAAAAACATGAGCATGTGTCACCCACCACAAGCTATTTAAAGAATTTCTCAGTATTTAAGGTCACTGGATTTCAAACAGGAAATGTAGGCATGCTGTGGGAAAAATCTTTTGTGTAAATGTTTGGACAATACTGACATATTGCAAAAATCAGCAGCACACAATTAGAATTAGAAGTAAACTCTTAGTGTATGTGTGCACCAATGATACAAATCCAGCATTTGTTAAGATAAAAATTTAATTTTTATTATGGTTCTTATGTCTATCTGTTACTATGGTTCTTCTCGTTAATTAGCCATTCTCTCAGTAAAGATCATGTGTATGTATGCTATCTTCTGCTATTATTTTATTTATTCTCCTTCTTCATAAGGTTGCTGTAATAGAACAATACCCTGATGAAATCCTGAGTCAGCCCAAGGGACCTCTAGCACCGCTGGTGCATTCCCTTCATTTCTTTGGCAAAACCCCTTGATATGAAATGGTTGGGGCACTGTTCAGAGAAGAAGGAAAGATTCAAGGGGCCAGAGACAGACAGACAGAACAAACAAGAGGAAGTTTGGGTCCCAGGTCTGGCAGACGGGGACTCCCCAGAGAGAGAAGGAATCCTGGTGGTCATCCTGTCTCTTACTGTTGACTCTCCAAGGAAAATGTCTTGGCAAATTGAGGAGAAGGGATGACTCTTAGTGAAATGTGTTTCCACCTCAGGTTTGGTAATTTCTGTTTTCTTCTCATTCCCACTAGATAACCTGTCTTTGTCTCCAAGATCAACTTTGTAACTCTACATTCAGGTAAAGCAGTTATTGTGGGAACATGCTGAGATTATTTATTTTCATTCCTCAGATTTTTTTCCTTTTCTCACTTCCTTTATCCCTGCACTCACTGGCTTCTTTAATTATAGATTTCTTTCACATTCCTTTTTTTTTTATTTTTCCCCATTTTTTATAGACTTGCCATTTCTACCTATTTTTCTGGTTCTTAAGACTTCCATAAAAGTTTTTTTTCTCCCCTTGCCTAAGATACAAATTGAAGATAGAGTGAACCTTTTTGGCTTGTTGATTAGATATCTGTTATCTTTTAAATCTGACATAGTATGTACAGACTTTAGAACATATTTGGAGGGAAAGAATTATCAAAGATATGGAAGTGAATGGAAAATAGGTTAAAATGCTACATGGATTTACTAAAGGTACATTTTACCTTATTAGCCCAGCATCTTTATTTGAAAAGAGTATCTCTTGACTACATAAAATAAGTGATATAGCACTATGGAAGTTATTAATTTGTGTTGGTTTAAGCCCTGCCGGGACCGGAGAGCACATTGCCGTTGCCCCTCCCCCACCCTCAGCCGGTCAGGCTGGCAGTGAGGCACAAACCCCGGGTTAAAATAAGAAGAAATTTAATACAACAGTGTGATAAACAATCTGAACAACAACAGTGGCAATGATAACAACAATAAACAGCAATAACAGTAAGCAAGACAGACGATATACAGAGAAATACCGCAAATGGTCAGGGAACAGACCCGATGTGTGCTTCCCGCCACCAAAAAGCTGAAGAGGAAGTTAAAAAGGTTTCCACCCCCTGGACCTGACGTCAGCATGGTATGAATAACCCGGCTGGGGATCCCTTCCTCCTCTCTGCTGGGGAAACTTAACCCTAGCCTAGTTGAACCAGGACATAATTACATGGAAGAAGGTGAGGATTAAGGCAGAAGTTATAAAGCAGGTGATGACATGACCAGGTGAAAGTTGACAATGTGTAGAGCTAAAAGGGTAGGAATCAGTCTTGAGGAATTTTGTTAGTGGAGTTCCTAAAAAAATATATATTTTGGATTGGTTTCTTTAATAATTTGATTCATAATTTGGACAAACAACATTTAGATTCTCAAAAATGGAGACTGATTGCTGACGTGAAGGAATGGTCAGATGACACTGAGCATTGATATCTCAGTTTGAGGATGACCATGAGTCTCAGACCTTCTTCCTTCTCTTCTGCTTGCTGGAGGAGTCTGTCTTTCTGTGTTACCACCTTCCAGAACAGTCCTTGCAAGTGTTCTGGAAGTCTTTCCTGCACACTACTGAAGGAACTCATGGTACCATGTGGAGGGGTTGATGTGCTAGAAAATCAGGAAAATGTCAGTGCTTCAGAGCTCAGCTTTGTGAAGAAAATAAATTATTTGGTTTGTCAGCCATCATCTTTTAAGACGACAAAACCTGGGTTTATTATACTGAAATATAAATCTCAAGAAATCAGCTTCCATGGCTGCAGACAGACACTAGATGATGAAGTCTAATATGCTTCAAAGCAGCACAGACTCTGATACTACTTCCAGTTGTTTCCACTGTTCCCACTGTTCCCTACAGCTAGCAGAAGTCAATATCTAACATGAAATTATGTCCATATTGCAGTTTTATTATTTTCTTTTTTATTATTTATTATTTATTTTTATGCATCTCTTTCTATTGCTATGTAAAACAAAATATAAGAGAAGACTACCAGAAGTTGAATTTATGCAATTTTCTCGAGACTCTTTCCCTGTTAGCAATGTAGGACATAATAAGTAACACAGGAGCAAAACTTTTTTCATGTTGTTCTAAGGAAGTTTTCACAGGCAAAAAACAAACACTGCATAATTCAGAATTTAAAATCTTCTAATTGTTATTGATAATTTTTCTAACTTTTGAACCATGTATGTGATGCAAAATTATTCCTGGAAGCTAGTAACTTACATGAATAGACCCAATAGGGCAGCTCTTTAGATGGGAGCCAGATGCAGATATAAATATATTCTGCTATTTGATGCTCTACACACTTTATATCACTGGAGGAATTGCTTGCATGAGTAGTGATTCATTAACTTAAACCAGTGTTGATTTATGCCAATTTAATTCATTCTATACATATTCAGCATTACACAGGAGGCCTTAAATACCCTTTCAGATCCATAGAGGCAGTCCAAGAGTGCACACACAGTGTTTAGTGTGCCATTTATTCCATTTAAAGCATATGAAAAGCTTCATCCTGCATCCCTGCCTGCTCTCCCTGATGCTTTACAGCAAGAAGAAACAACAGAATGGCTCTCATAACCTGCCCAGCCCACTGTGGTCTGAGAGGGTGAGAAGGAAACTTGTCACTTCATCTTCAGTCAGTGAGAAATGAACCGGTGCCATTTCCCTGGAACAGGGATTAAATCCTAATGGAGAAAAAGTGTTAGACTAATGGTCGCACAATCCTTGAAATAGCAAACAAATGATCAAGCACAATAGCAACAAGTGTCGTCACAAATCAGGGATTTAAAGAGCTAGGAAGAATACAAAATTGGCTTAATAGTTTTTTTCTCAAGGAAATTCTTGTGCTCCGAAGTAAATTGTTATTTGGTAAAAAGAAGAGGGAAGTATGTGGCGATAGACAAATCCTAAACAATTTGGATTTGCACAAAAAAAGAAAGTTGCATCAGCACAAAGAGCGGCTGTTTCACATGTTGTCGAAGTGGCCCTTCCTTCCAGGAATGCGAATTTGCTGGAGTCAGCTGCTTCCCCGAAGCCCGTTTTCTTATTAGTTTGGATACTGTCAGTAAGACTGATGAGAGTTTGTACGTTTTAAAGTGAAACATATGCTCAGCTAACATTGTCCTTTCTTCTCCAGCTAATGAGCAAAAGGTTTTAATTCTGAACTAATAATGGGCCATTTCTCTGCAGAACCACCCACTGCTCCCATGGACACCATGGAAAGCAGCAGAATCAGACCTGCTGGCTGTCCATGGTTCAACCTTGACAGTGAAGCCCAAGCACAGACTTTTTGTACCTGTAAATTAGAAACAGGCTGTGGTGGTGCAATTCTTATCCCTCCCTGCCCCCCTTGTTGGGCTGCTTGGTGCCAGGTGTGATTCCATCCACATTCCCCTGAGCTATTCACCAATCTGTGGAGATAAGGACTGATAACCTTGAGGAGCCTGGCTCCTGCCCCTCCCAATTGCTTGGAAAGGGTTATAACAGCCCATCATCTCCTGATGGCCTGACACACCTGTGCCTGGGATGGGGTCAGATGGAACAATAACAGGGGTGCATGTTATTCAAATTCTTGTGCAACTGCCGGAAGGCACCAGATAGTATTTGACAAAAGTCAATTATCTTGGACCCTATAAACTGCGACCACCAGAGAGACCCTTTGAGCTTTCCTGGATCACAACGGGCCTGTGACCAGCATCTCCCCTGAGCTGGGATGCCTCTCAGGTGTTGTCTGCTCCAGACGGAAGGCCAGGGCGAAGTCCCCCCGCTCGAGTCTCAATTATCGCCTGTTGAGGAATGCCAAGGCATTGGGAGTATTTGCTCTAAACTCGAGAGGGAAATTTTCTTTGAGCTAGCTTCTATTTCACCTGTTTATTGGGGTGTGTGTGTGTGTGGGTACGTACCCTTACCCTTGTTCCCATGTGTTTGTCCCTTTTGTGTTCATTTTACTGAATCCAAATACCTTTGTTCCTGTATGTATATGTCTGGTTTGTGTATGCACATGTACATATGTGTATAAATTAAGGTACCATTAAGTAAGTTAGAGTGAATCTTGTCGTTTTAGAACCTAAGTTGCTTTTCTTTCTGAGTTATTTTGTATTGACAAATAGTTGTTAGTTATTAATAAATCTAGATTAGTTTTATTAAATCACTACCGGGTCAATACTTTCATCTGCGGCACAGGCTAAGAAGGATTTAATTAATATTAGCTTGCTTTGAACTCAGACATAAACACACCAATGTGGCATAACAGGTAGCCAATGTATAAGTATTTTTGTACACAGTGTCCCAGTACAAATAATCCTGTTGTTGCTAGTAGCAGAACATAAGCCTTATGCTGTATTTTATGCTACCTGCCTCATGCTAACTACATAAGCCCCAGTCTGGGCTTGTTACCAGCTTGCTGTGAGATCTTGCTGGGTGAACTGGAACTTGGTACTAGGTGTCTCCTGTTCACATCATATGTGAAGTCAAAGCATGAGATAACAGTGAAGGCCTTGACAGTATGGGCACAGGTTAAAGAGAGAGGCCCTGTGGTCACCTATGGGTTAAGAGCTGGCAAGGCTGCTTTTGCCATAAGACAAGATGATGCACTTAAGCAAGAAGGAAAAACAGCCGAGTGACACAATAAGGTACCAGCCTGGAAAATAACTCTACCTACCTAAGCACCACCCAGCCTGTAGTTCAGGAACGGAGGTAAAGGGCTCAGAACCATCCAGACACTGAAAACTCACATGAAAGGAGATCTCAGATTTGAGGGTAATGGGATGGGAGAAAGACAAGACCAACATCAGATCCAGCTTCCCTTGTCAAAGAGCTCTCAGTCTTGATTGCCTCCAGCTGGGTAACTAAGACCATCAAAGGCCATAGCCACCTGCAACAACTACGTGGCTTCAGCTTCATGATACTGTATTTTAATTAATGTCAATCCAGTAATTCTTTTGTTATGAAGTTTATCAGTGTCCCATCACAGCAATCTCTAATTTGTAGTTATATATCCAGTTGCAACAATAGGCAAACAATGAAGACATATTTTGGCAGATGTTATCTGTGTACTTTTTGTTGGAAGTGCTAGAAATTCCTTACTATAATCTTAAAATGTTTAAGATTAGACAAGATGAGTATGATGAGCTGCCATGTACTCCGTGAAGTGTCAGTCAAACTATTTCTTCTCCATGTCATGTGTTCATTGAAGTGGGCCTGTGTTACAAGAGTGAACTTCAGTTTTTCTTTGCTGTATTTTGGAAATGAAAAAATGTATCCATTTTACCTATTCGTTCCCAGAATTTTTCAGAATATATGATTTTTATGTTGATCTACTTGAATTTTATTCTCACTTGCCTTGGATCTCACCTTGCTTTTGGTGTACTGCAATCACAGCTCAGAACTCTTTTGTAATATAATATTTTAAAACCATAGAAAACCTAAGTGTTCCTTCCCGGATACACACACATATTATCAGGATTGTGTCTTCCTTTCCTAGTTTTCCATCTGCTTTTGCAGGAGGTGCTAATGGTATTTGCCTCTATTTTATGGCAATATTTCTACTTTCATGCTTTTGCAAAGTTGTGGGACCACAACTAAAGATGATTTGGTCAGCAACAGCAATAGGTCTGATTTTATTAAAATTAGGGATTAGCATAGTTCTCAATCAGTCTAGACTCATTAATTTTCATGTTGCAAATCAGCAGAGGATGTGGCTGGCTTTCTCTTTCAAGGACTTAATTCAACAGAGAACTTGGCCATTCAGTGTAGTGACTGAGGTACTTAAGTCCAACATTACTATTGCACTTTGTTTCACCAACTTTAAATATAATTTTTTCTTTGTCTCCTACATCTGATCTAGACACTTGAGCTAGTATTTATCTTGAACCAGTGAAGAATGCCTCATTTTTCCAGTTTAGTCTCTGGTAGCCAGTAAAAATATGAACCTCTCAGCCTGGGCAGGTCTGATCCTGTATAGCTGTAGATGCACGGAGGCAGAATTCACCTGCCCTGAGTTAGGTCTCTACGAATAGGTAAGACCCCTGAATGACTTGATCCACTAAAACGGCTCCTTACACAAGACACTTTTGACAGTGGTGTCTGTCTTTTATAGCACTCATCCCGATCTGGGTTCAAAGCCCTGAGTGTAAGATCTTCCTTCTGCTATGCATAAGGTAATAATATCACTCAAAATGCTACAGTCTAGGCGATGAGCGAATACTTTTCATCCTCTCTGCTGAAGTTGGCCATGACACTTGTATTCCTCTCTAACAAATGATTATAGTATTCAACTATACATGTGAACGCTGAGCTCAATCCTCTTTACCTGGACCATTTAAACATCCTATCTGTGGAGCGCTTAGATGTAAAGTATCTGGATGCAGGCACAAGGAACCAGATCTTTCGCTTTCTAGCATTACAGACCTAGGTGTGCATTCCCAGTTCCTATGAATCTGGTAGTCATTACTGCATAACCATCCAGCCTTTTGCTTCACATCCACAAGAAGTCTAATATCCCATTTCTGAAGTCACTATATTTGTTCATTTGTGAGAATCAAGCCAAGAGTATTTTAGCAATTTACAAGGTGCTCGTGTTTAAGTCTTAAAATACTGTGTAGTGTTTGGAGTAGCAGTTTGCTTGCTTTTAAATAATTAGTGTGTGGATTCCTATGGCTAGATTTTTATTTTTAAACCTTATATTCTTTAATCTTACTGATACAGCTAGTTTATCATGTCCTCAAATCGCTATGCTTATTCACATATTTTTGCAAAAATTAATACTAATGCCCAGAGTATGGCAATGTTTAAGCTATCAAGTCCTTTTGAAGCCAAACAGTAAAATCAAAACCAAAATAAACACCATGTATTTCAAATTGCTGCACGTTGCCTAAGGTGCTTCAACCTTTGTATTGCTGAGGGCCTTCTGCTGCAACCTTACAGCCTGCTTTCTACTCTCAGCCCTGTACACTTTCACCCAAGCTGCTGAAGCATGTTTCCCAGAGCCTCTGGGGCATTGTTTTCCCTTGTTCTCATGTCCTTTCCCTTTCCTTTCCTTGTCCCTTTTTCTTCCCACTCTCTCTTTCTGCCGTGTTTTTTATTATTTCTCCAACAAATAACTTTCACTGCCAGAGTCTGTGTATGCCATCAGCTATAGATCTTACTAAGAAACATTCATGGATGTGGACTTGTCTCAGCAACCTTTGTGCAAAACCATATTTTTCTTTTTTTGTTGTAGGGTACCTGTACAACATGTGTATGTAGTTGCATACACACAAACATGCACACATACTTTATCCTTTGATTAGCTAATGCTTACTAATGCTTCCCATTGCACCTTCTATAAGACATTTTTCCCAGAATACCTTTTTAGGACTGATTTCATTTCCAGGACTGTCAAGCAGCTGGAGCCCTGAAATAGCCATTTTATTGCTGATTACCTTACTTCACTTTTCCAAATTTTGAGCTTAATTACACACATCTCCCCCCGGATCCTTCCTTGAAGAGTATTGTAAAATCTATGCACTTACAAAATATTGACCAGGAAGAGAACACATCTTGTTAGGAAATATGTAAGGACTGGCAGTATTTTTTATTGTTAACCAGAAAGTATATTCTTAGCCTAAGGAAGAACACTGAAGACCTTAGAGAAAAGATCTGAGCTCACAGTTAGAAACAAAACATTGCAGAAACCTCTATGAAAAAGAAATCTCCTCTAGGCCTCTGTCTTCTTTCTCAGATGACTGTAATATTTTGCCCTGGGTAAGCAATACAAAAAAAGTTGTTGGAATTCCAAAGAATCCTTTGGTTTCAGTCCATTCAAATTATTTCCACGATGTAATGAGCTGAAACCTACAACATTGTATCAGACAATTCCTACATCTGTATTACAGAAAGGGAGGCAATAGAGTAGTACACGGTCAGACAGGATTCTGCCAAATGGTTGGCCATCAGGGATGGAAAACTGATATTGCTCTGCAGTTCAGGCTAAAACATTTATGACTAAGGAATTGCAACAAAATCCTTCCTTGACAAGAGCTGTAATGCATAAAGACAAGCTCCCAGTCTTTAACACTACTCCAAATAGGGAACCTGAAGAGTCTAAGTTCTCACTAAATTCATTGGTGGCAAAAAATGCTCAGCATGTTTTCCTAACAATATTAATTATTTTAAAGATATTTCCTACCTTTCAGAGATACCTACTGAATTGGACAGCTTACATGCTGTATTTCAATATTATATTTTTCGAGTAGTTAATGGAGAGAGAAGAATGATTGGATTCTGCTGCAGGAGTAATAGAAGCTTGTTTTTCTCAGATGGAAACCATGGAATTCCTTACGTTTTTTTGGTTAAATAGTTGTCTTACCTTTGGTTTGTACCTCTCAAGCATACCTCCATATGGAGTCTTGCCCTTGAATGCTGTAAAAGTTGACAGGACTTTCCCAGTTTTGCTAGTGCTGTGCTTTAATCATACCACTTTTTCATACTTCAATGTTCCTAGCTATAACTTTTTTTCCTAAAGGTCTGTGATGCTTTATGTGTTAATATGAGTGCTTTGAGATCTTCAGCTGAGAAATATGTAGGTTGTTCTTTTATTACTGTTATTAACTCATCTCAGCTGGAAATTACTTGCTCCATATATTACAACTCTTTCAAAACATGCTGCACTAAAAGCTGCCTTAGTATCCTGAGAATCAAATGGTGACATAAAGCAGGAAAAATGTAGAAAAAAAGCAGAAATATGCAGAGACACAGAATTTTATTTAGCCTCTTATTTTCTACACTCTCATATTTCATATCCAACATTTTGTTGTAAATAATTGGCAATGAAAATTCATACACGGAAGAAGTAATTTCTGTCTGCCAAGCACTAAAAAAATATAAAATAAGAGCATGTGTATGTTAAAGAGCTGTTCCATTACAGGTACTCCATTTTGATATGTCTTCATCCATTGACACCATAGGAAGCTGGAGAGCACATATGTCTGACATTTACTTGTTATTTGAAGATGAAGAAGCAGTGATTGCTGAAAACTTGTCTGCACTTCAGATTAAGATTATTTGTCTCACTTCAATTATACAAGTAAATCTAAAGTAGTAGTCTTCCTGCACCTAGAAATGATAAATCTCTAAGTAAAAGCATTTTATACTGGAATGGCAACACCTACAAAAAGAGAATACAGGGCTGTTGGGAGATGTCCATTCAGCAAACAGCTTCATGGGCTGACATCACGTCTGTCCTTCTGCTGAAAGTTACTGCCTCTACAGCTCTTCCTGAAGAGTTGTTCAACTCTGTGCCCTGCCGTCTGCTTCAAGAAAAACTCCTTTAAACAGTTTTATTCTAACCAAATAGACTAGGGAGCATCTGCATGAACTTCCTCTTTGAAGGAAGCTGTAGGACAGTCATCTTCAGCCAGGGAAGTGACGACAGGGACCTGGACACAACCAAGCCATCAGTGTCACAGCTGGAGCCAGGAAAGTGCTGCCCACTTTTATTTTACCCCAGTATAAAAACTCTGTGACAATTGACCCATGTTCATCTGGATGGGATCTTTCTGAGGATGGTCCCTATGGATGTCTGAACTGGATCTGTTACTGAAGGTGGGTTGGTACAGGGACAACTTGGAGAAATGCTGCAAGCTGTGTTTCAGTGTTACTGAGCACTGGCTCCGTTCTTAGCTGCTTCAGCCATCAGCCTGACTGTCTGAGGTCAGCATTACTATTGTTGTGTGTCTCAATGCCCCGAAGACTAAAAGCTTCGCTCCTGATATATGGTCTTTTCATTTGTCTCCAACTCCATTTTTAACACCAACAGAAGGTCAGTCAACTACAGCATGAACAAGAGTACTGGAGACTAGTATGCAGCAAATCTGTAGCCTTGAATAGACTGGCATAAAGCAAACATAATTATGATGAACTTTATTTAAAATAACAAGCCTCAAATAATGCCTTGGCTTTACCAGCTGGTGTTTCCTCTAAGCTAATTTAAAGTACGAAACCTGTTATCAGGCATTCATTCAAAATCATTTTAACTGCATTAATGGATACATGAACAAGCATATTGGCTCGATATTTACTGTCAGTGCGTCAAATGGGTCTCTTAGGGGGTATGCATGAAATCTCATTGCTGCTAATGACAGCTGTAATGCTATGTTGAGTTTTAGGGTCCTCAGCACGTAGTGATTGTCTAGCTGTAAGTGGTATCGTATGGGTTATGCTTTAGCATTACTGCCAGTACTAGGTACATTAGCAAGTGTATTGTACCTCTTTTGTGTTCTCTCCTATTTTCTCTGATAAGGAACTGAGCACAGCCTCCACTGATGCAAATTAAGTTAACTCTTTAGTTTTGGTGGGAGCAGGCCCCTACTGACTGCATTTGTATTGTGTAAACATCTAGCACATATTGCTAGGTTTGCCAATGAAAAGGGGTGTCCATGGGCAGCTGGAAAATTTCAGCTTCATGTGACCACTGCTGGTGTGATATCTTCACATCAGAGGCCAAGACTAATTGCAGAAGGCCCATGGTCAAAGTCAAGCTAGTGACAGTATATAGCGCTATACTGCAACAAAGTGAGTCAGTGCTCTGTCCTCTCAAGGCAGAGGTGCATGATTGCACATCTTTTGCTGATGGATAAGTGTGTGTGAGACACAGCCCAAGTGGGTTGCAGCTCAGCAGAGGTCCACTTGCAGTCATTGCAGTCTGGAACCTTGTCAGGAGCTGAGCCAGCTCTGTGCCTCGGGCTGGGAATGGCTGGAGTATATCTCCACCAGTGAGAGCAGCCGGAGCTTAGTTCAGGCTCAACCTGGTGCCAACAGGATGGGTGAGCAGGGTGTGGAGACACCTGCTGGCTTAGTATGAGCTGGTACAAATTGGGTGTAGTATAGCCACAGTCACGTAGTATTAACCTAATATTGCAATTCAGCTAAGCACATATGCCAAAAGCCAGTATTAATAGTAAGTGCTGCCTGAGCACAGCAAACCTATAGCTGGATCTTTGCTGATCAGTTCCCCTGGCAGTGCTGTACTAGTTCAAAGATATCTGCCATAGGCTTCTTTTGCAAGGCAAATAAACTCTTGTCCTTTTTCATCCTCTATGCTCTGAGGTTGTAGGTGGAATATTCAGCTCTTTCTTTTTAGAGAGGAGGCACTGTATAGCTTTTAAAAAAGATTTTTATTTTAAGGTTCCTGAGAAGCCAAAATTATCTGATATCTTGAATCAAGTTCTTGCAAGTTCCAGTTGACAGCCAGCAGCTGAAATATGCAGGACAGTGACCCCCTCATCCTTTCTGGAAGTTAATTTCATTCATTTACTAGGAAAACAAAAGCTGGCTTTTTCCAGCAGGCTGAGTCATCAGAGAAGGATTTAATTTCTGAATGGTAAATAGCAAGTGATGGTCTTTACTGGTGAACAGTGTTTGGAAACTGGCTTCCAAAGTAAAGGTAACACAGGAAAGAGAAAAAAGTAGGATGCAGTCAGCAAATTGTTTCAAAGACTCACTAGCTACATGATGATGTTGAACACTAAAAACTTTTGATAACTACTGAGCTGAATTATTTTTGTGCATACCATTTTGCTTCTGCCAAATGGACTGTGCCTGGCCTGTAATGAGTATAAGCATGGCTCACAGCATGTAAGTTTGAGCAATCACTGTGGCTGGCTGGTGTGGCAGTCTAATAAAATACGCTGGGTTGTTTTGACTAGTGCAAATCTATCTTAAAGCCAAAAGCAATTGGTTTTGGTAAAATTCTGTGAGCTGATTGTTTCAGAATTCTGATCCCCACATAGAACTAATTTCATGCTGGTAGACTCTGTCTTTGAATTAGTAATCACAGATTCATTGAGGTTGGAAAAGACCCTTGGAATCATCAAGTCCAGCCATCAGCCCTACTCTACAAAGTTCTCCCCTACGCCATATCCCCCAACATCTCATCTAAACGACCCTTAAACACACACAGGGATGGTGACTCCACCACCTCCCTGGGCAGCCTATTCCACTGTCTGACCACTCTTTCTGTGAAAAATTTTTTCCTAATGTCCAGTCTGAACCTAATATTACACTCAGCACCAAATCTCTTTCCAGTGCAGGAAAGTGAGGCACCTTTGAGTGCATCTATGATAGCATCTTAATTTAGGTTAGGAGTACACTTCAGAAGTGAATCCCAGTCTTAACACACTTACTGTGTATCAGTTCGTATTGTGGTTTGGTCTCACAGCACACAGATTCAGTTCCTTCTGGAGTAACTTAAACTGGAAGATATGCTCCAAGTTCTCATCCAGTGCACTCTGCCTACTAAGGGGTGTTAAATTCCAAGGGCCAGACTAGCTCTAGTCTGAAGTTAAATCTCCCAGTGTGCATCTATTGTGCACATTGGGCCCTTGGTACCAAGCCATTTGGTGCATTGCTTTTTAACGTAGGGCAAGTCTCAGGATAGGATAGGATAGAGTGCATGAAGCAACCCCAGTCCCTGTGCCCACTAGGGGAGAGGACTCAAAGCAGAAAGAACAGGGAGGGCAGGGGTGAACAGTCAGCTGTGCTCAGCCTGAAAGCCACTCTCCATCTGAGAACTGCAGGACAAGACCTTCTCTGGAAATAAGTGCTCACATCTTTTATTTTTAAAAACTAGAGAAAGGGTCAGTCTTCATAAAAGAAAGCAAAACAAAAGCTGTGTGATGAGCCTTTGCTGATGCCCTTTTCCTCTTGCAGCTAGGAGGTTAGAAAATATTCTTTCCTTTCAGAAGGGTTTTAAGGTGGGAGTTGAAAGTTTCCCTTTTTTCATTTGAAAGTCAGATTTCTTGTGTTTGTATTAAAGCTCTATGAACAGTCCACTTGCTTTCCTGTATGCCTGCATTGCATATTTCTTTTGTCTCTGCTGAATCATGCAGTAGCGATATCAGACAATATTAAACACATTAAAATTAGTAATGCCGCACATTCAATTATTACACAAATTCATTCTATGCACTTACTACTAATTTATTATTTTAACATAGCAATGTCATTGCCTAAAAATGTACTTAGGGACACCTTCGCTTTGGTAAAAGCCTAAAAATATAGTTTGAATCGCTGGATGACTCATTAGATAGGAATACAGCTTTTGCTTCCCATGCCCCATCTTTATATTACATTGAACTTGGAGGGCGTCCCTGCAATTTTTCTAGTGATCTTTTGGAATCTCCATTATAGAAAATGAAAATAATATACCAGTTTGGGGCCAATCCCCCAAAAAATGTTGACAAAGTGTTCTGAAAATGGAAAAGCATCATTTTGGCCTTGCAAAATACAGGATTCCCAGAAGGGGACGCAGCTACATGCTGCTTCATGTTCTGTTTCTGAGAACTGGTTAATCTACATTTACAGGGGTTTTAGAAATTATTTTTTTAAAGATTTAAATAAACTGTCTGTTTGCAGATTTAAGGCAAGAAGAAACCTCTTTGCAAGGTATAAAATCTGAAAATGGTAACAGGCCTGCGTGCTATGACCTCAGTATTTTTCTGGTCCAGTTTTCCTCTCAGACACAGAACTTATATATCAGAGCATTAAAGACAATAGATTTACAACTGTATTATATTTCTCTAGCTGGAAAGTGGATAGAACATAATTTTCTCCTCTTTTTGTCTGAAGAATAGCAAAACTCCTTCTCCAAATAGGTTTTATAACAAAACTCAAAAGCCAGAGCTGAGTTTCTCATAATCAGTAATTTCACTACATGGAAAAAAAAAAAAAAAGTAGCAATGGCATGACAGCTGAATCCAGTGCTTTTTAGAGTTCATGTGAAGAGGCAGAACTAAAATTTGTCTAAAACAGAAAAGATGATTATTCCAACATGATTTATACAGAGCTTGAAGAAACTTGTTTTAAGGATTTGGACCAACTCTGTTTTAAACCAGTTTCAACTCATTCACTACCTGACCAGTCTAACATTGGAAAACCCTTAAGTTAAATTAGGTTGAGCTTCAGTTCAAATGTGAAACTTCAGACAGTATAAAATAAACCAAGATCCCTGTTAATAAGAACCTTAGCAAACTGAAAAGGCTGAATTTTCACTGCCCTGTTGTAGACTACAGCCAGCAGCTCTAATTTCAAATAAAAGGTTAAAGCAGCTTCTAATTAATTACTGCGATTTAGAAAACGTTTGATAAAACCACTTTGATGTAACTTGTTACAGCATGACTTGGAAGGAAGTCTGATTTTGACCTTGTTTGTAGTAGTGAATAAAATATCTCCCCAGAAATTGATGGTTACCTTTATAGAAATGCAAATGAAAACAAACCAGCTCCATTAAGTGCACACATTCAAATTATGTTACAAAAAGTAGCATTAATATAAAATCAAGATCCTGAAGTTAATAGAGTAATTGTAGAAATGCAGCATGAGTAATGTGGATCAGTTTACATATTAAGAATGGAGAAGAAATTACTTTCCTGCCTCACAGCAAATTTTGAAAATAATTGAATCCTGTCTGAAACTACCCTTAATAGGATATCTCGATATCTCAATGTTTTCATGAGTTACATTTAAAAATATAGTCTGTTTCAGTCTGTTTCTGTTTCAGAAACTTTTGCTTTGAATGTAACACTTTAAAACTTTGACTTTTTAAGCTGAGAATATACTAGATTTTGTAATGAAAATTATTTGACTTAAAACGTGAATTCTTCCTATGGAAAACTGATCACTATGGCAATTATGAAATGATTAGGCAACAGAAACACAACATAATTTTATTTCCATCAAGTTTTCCATTAAATTCATACCTAAAATGAAGAGGTATTTTTTGACAACAAGCAGACTTTGAAAATTTCCTAATCAGTTCTGGTATATACCTTCCACTTTTAGAATACCATTCATTTGATGAGTCAATGTGAAGCACAAATCCAGTTATTTTCCATAATTTCACATTCTTTGTTTAATGTTGTTGATTCTACTCATACTGAAGTATGAACATGCATGGCATTAAGTTACTTAAATTACTACTGTGAATTACTATATTAATGTCTTCTTCATGAAGAGGCAATGCTGTTGGGAAGTAAAAGGATAACCAGTCAGAATTGTCTTCTATTAAAAGAGACTAAGACCACTGGGCAAGTCTGCAGTATGTGGGGGGTTTTTAAAGTCATAATCAAGTGCTATCTTTTGACCTTTTGGAGTAGTTTTCCAGTCAGACTTTGCCTCTTTCATTTAGTATGTTTTGACCAGCCTTGAGCCCAGTTGCCAGTTTGAAGCACCCAGTATAAAGTTGTGGAGCAATGACTTTACATAGCTCTTGAGTAAAACTGAGTAAAACTTGTGCACTTGTACTAAAACCCCTGTTTGTGCATGTGGAAACATTTAACTGTCCCTCAGGAAAAAAAAAAAAATTGCACACAGAAGTCTTGTAGTTCTTGGAATCTGTGTGTTAGATAGAAACCACAATGCTTGTTTTTAACATATTTTTAAAGGGAAATTTGTGAGGAGAAGAGTGTAGAGTTTGAAGTCAACCATACTGATATTGACAGATTATCTCCTGAGGGCCCTGCGATCAACAGCAGAACTCCTGTGACTAAGATGTAGCCCAGCAAAAAATTAATGCTATGCTCATGCCTCTAAACAAAACATCCTTGGTCTTTGGGGGCAAGTGGCCTGGCAACACAAAATGTCATCTCTGTATCAGTGTAAGAACCCTAAAAGCTTCTTATGAGTAAGTATTTCCTCTGACCCATTTTGTATGTCAGTTCTGGCTGAATTATCAGGTTTTTTCACTGCTCACATTCTGCAGTTAAATGTGAAGCTGAAGACAGACCTGGTGTTCATACCGCTCAATACATGTTTATTTTTATCAAATACATGATTTTACTCTGTCAAGTCCCCTTTAAGTGGATGAGATCCCTTTTCCTCTGATTTAATCCCAGCTTCACTTAGGAAGAATAATAGTCTATGGTATGATATGATTGATTCTCATGTAACAGAAAATAACTGCTATTGCCTCTCTATGAAAACATCTCTAGTTTGGGAAAAGGTCAGAGAAGGGCTTCTGTCCAATACAAGTTTTGTCTTTACAGAATGTAACAAGAGCTGGTGAAATATAAACCAGATTTCTCTCTGGATACTCTTTAGCGTCACCTTTTTGATTTTAATGATTTCTACGTATTTTGTTAAGTGATGGCTTCCATTTAAGCAATGTACTGTCTTGGTTATCCATCTTAGATGCTCCATAAAGAGCAAATTGAGAGAGACATAGTAATTCAAAGGTATAATCTTGGCCTCCTGGATTTCTTAAGATTTTGGGGAGGTGTTTCAATGTGACTGGGATTTAGGCTTTGATATTTAAGTAGTGTTGACAGACCATACCACACATGCCCTGTAATTAAACCAAGTTCTGTTGCTTAGTTTGTTACATCTTAGATGAAGAGCTACCTTTCGTTTGACCACAGAATAACCATTTAATGTTTCCCACATAAAACAACTGGGGTGAAAACAGGAGTGCAAAGACACATGGAAGAACTAATTTTGGGGAGAACTGGCCCAGTGATCATTCTAATGTTGATAGCTAGAGATTTCCTCTTTCAGAAATCTTAGTTCATTATTTGAGTATTAAATATTCATAAATTATTTGGAAAACTGGCTGAACGTAGACAGAAGGCAAACTAGAGACCTTTAGTAACCAGTCTTGTGATTTGCATAGTAAATACTTGCCAAAGCCCTTGACTTACAGAACCACTGGAGCCATTGGGAATAATCTGTATGCAGTGCGGTTGCATACGGATTTTTCCAGGTGGCTGGAGAAAATAGGGAGTGGTAGCTTGGAGAAGATTGTCTTAGCTGTGACTCACGGGTTTTGTGATTTAACATGTCAGTGTGCATTATAGAGTAGCAATATTTGACTGCACGTGTGCTTTTACCTTCTTGCAAATGTGAGATAGTGTGGCATAGCTACAATCTGCTTCATCAATATGTATTATCTTGTTTTCCCAAAACTGCGAATAAAAAAAGATTCATGACTGTGGCTTAACTGTTGAACAGCAGTTTATGAAACTGGAGAAATCTTTCCCGTGTCCCAGGCTTTAGATAGGAAGTAATTGGTGGTGAGAGTCCTTCAAGATGAGGTGTTTTAGCAGTGCTCCCTGCCCTTCCTCCCATATTTGAGGTTAAAAAGTAGAAATCTGTGTACAACCTGAGGGAGGGGATTTGCTTTATTTCCATACTGACTTTTGATGAATACGCTAAAATGATATTTAGGTGGCTTTAGGGCAGAGTGCTCGGCTGCATGGCTTCGTAAATGCATGAGTTAAAAGTACCCGCAGAGAGACTGTAAAATGTACAAGTATTCCTCTGGAGAAAACTCTGGGTTTGAAACTAGACACATCAGGCCTGTTTGGTACAGTTCTTCCAAATTATAAGTGTGGCCTTTGTTAAGAAATTGTTAGATTCTGGTTAAGAGTTATTGTACATTTTATTCCCTCAAAAATACTGCACTCTTGATTTGGGCCATTTTTCAAGCTCCATGTAAAGGTAAAAAAGTCAGGAGAACTTGAACTTATATTGGCCTGCTTTGGGAGCAGGTGGAGAGCATGTTCTTTGGAAGCATTTTGTTCAGATGACTCAATTTCAGGATCCTTAACCTTATGCCATAAGCCACAGAAAATTTCAAGAGAATCTGACTAAGCCTGTGAATTTTAGAACAAACTTTGATAGTGACCTTTTAAATCATTCTATGAACTGGAACTAGTAGGGTTTCACATAGAAAAGGAAGTGTACAGTATACTTCAACAAGAGGATCACAGTAGGTCGTGGAAACAAAGACCATATAACCCAAGGGAGCAATTCCACTCTGGCTCACAGCCCCTATTTGTAAACTCCATGTGGCCTGGATGTCAAAACACTTGGCATCCCTGCTTTAAATGATTTGTCATGATTGTTTTTAAAGTTCAGAGCACTTGTTCATGGCCTCTCTTGAAAACCCACAATAAATATTATCATTGCAGATGAACTTGATAGTCTTTGAAGTTGTTTTGATTCTAAACATGGTAATAAAAAGCCTATGTGCGATATTTCATTTTCCAAAATTAAGGCTCTTGTACACTTACAGAACAAAAAATATGTACAAATACTTTTTTTTTTTTTTTTTTTTTTTTTTAAGAAGTACTGCGTTAGGCTGTACTTTGCTAGCACTTTGCATTCCAGTGTGATTTTGCCCAGGGACTTTCAGTCTGAATGGCAAAAGAGATCAGGAGCCTGGTTCTGCATCATTAAAGCTCCAAACCTTTAGAGCTAGGCTTAGTAGAAACAGTATCAAAGCAAATCCCTAGGTTGTCCTTTGGTGGCAGGACCACTGATGCTCCTACTGCACAGGGAAATCAGTAGAGACATGACAGTAACCAGTTTCGGAAGGATGAAAGCTGGGAAACAAGTCTCACAACTTTTTTTCTTTCTTAAGTGAGTGAAAAGTAACCTCAAGAGTCATTGTACAGTAAACTAGTTTGACAGCAGAAGGGATGATTGTGGGATGAGAACTGCTGGAAGGAAAAATGCAGTTATCTTTTTGGCAAATAACAAAGCATCTAACATGCAAAAGAGTTTTTTCCCTAAGATCAGCAGAAAGAAAGGTCTAAGTCTGGAAAGCAGAACAGTGGGAAGAGTAATTAGAAGAGCCTCAGTTGACAGAAGAAAGTTATCTACAGCCATTTTGTGACTTGTGGTTACCAATATTTCCAGTCCCAAATATTGAACAATGATGAGACAAGACTTTACTGATGAGAATGGCTTTAGAGTTACATTTTGTTCCAAAAGTTCTTGTTCACATGCTAAGTTTATGCTCATCAAGCTTAAATAAGAACCACATTTATGTTGTCACAGGTTGGAAACACTACATTTTCTTGAGATAAACAAGTTGTGTCCTATCCTTAGTAGTTTTATTTTACCCAATCTATTTTGCCATAGGCAGCTAGAATTTCAAATACTATCTAAGAAAAAATTCTTGAGGCCGTGGCCCCATTTTGCTAATTAAATTAAAGTGAAATGTTGGTGCTATGACTAGTAGATGCATTTTTACTTATGCTTGTTTTGAACTAACCCACCAGGATTTCTTGTTTCTTCTTGTTCTTAATTTGTTTGATTTTTAGAATTCTCTCCTTAGCTCTGTCTTTGTTTAGTTTTGCTTTTTATTACACTTTTGTTTGGTTTCATTAAGAGAAATCATTCTGTCATTCTCTCTTGCTTTTGAAGGTATTTCTGCTTTGTTTTGCATGAAAGATGCTGTAGAGTGAAGCTGTTGTTTTGTACAATTTCCTTGTTTGTAGTACTAGTCAGCCCCAGTATGACCTAACCCTCCTGTCACATGTGTTTAAATAGTTAAAAAAAAAAAAAAGGCTAGGATCAGTTTCTATAGATTTCCACTAAAAAAAGTTAAAACAATTGCAGCACATGCTCCATTCCAGACACTAAATTGCACCTTCTGGGTGTTCCAGAAAGAACACCGCTCACACACATACAATGTTTGTAAAGGCCTTAAGGGAAGATAAAGGTCCCCCTTTAGCTGAGGAAAGGAAAGCAGAATTATAATCCCCTTTTGGAAAAACTGATAGAGTTAAAAGAGAGAAGGGCTGCGTTCTTGAAGAAATGGTGGTAATGGTCCTCAAATGAGTACTCCTCCAACTGAGATTTACTGAAGGGGTTAAAGCCATAACCCTTCTTCTTTGATTATGGTGCACTAGGTGCTCATTGCCTAGTTTTTAGCTCATTAACTCATTCAAAAAACTACTTCTTGTTTTGCCTGCTATCCTGTTGCTGCTGCTTTTGCTGCCTCTGTAGACTGTTTCTATTGCTGTTTCTTGTCACTGCTTTGCTGTTGCTATTCCCACTTTGCTGAACACATCTCAGCACTGGAAGATTTCTTCTCCCTTGGGGTACAGCTATATCAGGTGTGGGTCACAGCACTTGTCTGAGCCCTAGCCCACACTTTTTGACTTTAAAACCCCAAATCGAAGTTTGACTACAGGTATTTTGAATGAGATTAATCTCACATAACTTCATCCATCTCTTTATAAAGACACATGTCTGAGCTAATCTTGCTTGTTTCCCTCTTTAGTTAAAGGAGAAGTAACTACTGTTAGAGCATGAACATCTCATCCTGATAGTAATGCTTAAAGTAGGTCAGGCAAATTTCATGAAATGCATGTTTCATATGATGGGGTTCCCAAATTGATTTTCTCAGATGTAGACATCTTTGTTGTGTATGTCTAAATTTAGATGAGAACTGAATCAGGAGTGTATTAAAGCATCATGTATGAATATCCTGTTCTTTTTCTAACAGCAGATGACTAGCAAACAGAATGAGGATCATCGCCTAGATGGGCTTTTTGTTAGACCAGTACAGCCATTCCCACATTCTAGAGGAAACTCACCTTTTGTGCCCAAAATCGTGTTTATAGTGTATATTCAGGAAAGTGGCCACAGAGGTCTGAACTGAAAGATCAAAGGGTGAGCTGTAATTTACAGTGAACACACTGCTAGGGAGGAATGTGTCTCATAAGCCCTCTACTTCTTCCTTCCTGCTGACAGTGAAGAGTCTTTTCTGTTGTTTCTTACCTTGCTTTAGACTTTCATTTTTCTGTGACAGCTGTGTCATTGCTTGGTGTTACTTTACCTCCAGCATGGAGCAAGATGTCCAATAGTCTCTTAAATAAAAATACACATACTGTATTATTCCCATCTTTAAAATGTAGGATTTTTTAACAGAAATGACCCATAATATATGTAATGTAGAAGAAAAGATAAGGAGAGAAAGACTACTGAAAGTAAGCAAATACTAGTCAAGCCATTTCCTCTTCTCTTAAAACCATGAAAATATCAACCTAACAAAAATGAGGCCAAGCAGACAGGTTGATATCAGATTAATTTCATGAAAGGAATGAAATATATAATGATCTTAAAATTTACTCAGATCACTTTGAATCTTCTTGTAAAACTGATGTTTTTCCTATTTTATTCAAATTGGATTCTATTTTGATCTTATTTAAAATTCAGCAATTCCAAAAAATCAAACATGTTTTGTCTGTCAGTGAATAGGGTGGAGATAACAGAGACAGCGCTCACATGGTCATGACTGATAGAAAACTAAGTATAAGAAGTCCACTGAGAAAGGACTTTACACCATATGTGGTTCCTTTCTCACAAAGCAATAATATTACAGTGCCAAAGGCATGATTATAGCCTGAAAACAGTTTTATCAGATACACAGAATGGCTGAAGCTGGAAGGCACCTCATGAGGTTGTTGAGTTCAACCGCTCCGCTCAGAGCAGGGCCAGCTAGAGAAGGTTGCTCGGGGCCATATGCAGTTGGGTTTTGAATATCATCAAGAAGGGAGTCTTCAGAGACTCTCTGGGCAATGTTTCAATTTCTGACCACCCTCACAGATTTTTTTTTTTTTCCCTTATGTTTAAATGGACTTTCCTGTATTTCAGTTTTTCTCATTACCTCTTGTTCTGCCACTGGGCACCACCAGAAAGAATCTGGCTCTGTCTTCTTTACTCCCACCATCAGGTATTTATATCCATTGCTAAGATCCCCCTGAGCCTTTGTCTCTCCAGTCTGAACAGACAGAGCTCTCTCAGTCTCCCCTTGTATGGCAGATGCTTCGAGCCCTTAATGACCTCCATGGCCCTTCACTAGACTCATCCAGTATGTTTACGTCTGTCTTGTACCGGGGAGTCCAGCACTGGACACAGCACTCCAGGCGTGTCTCAGCAATGCTGCACAGAGGGGAAGGATCACTTTTCTTGACCTGCTGGCAGTGCCCTGCCTGATGCAGCCCAGGAGCTTGTTGGCCGCCTTTGCTACAAGGGCCCATTGCTGGCTCATGGTCCACTTGTTCTCCACCAGGACTTCCAGGGCCTTGTCTGCAAAGCTGCTTTCCAGCCATTTGACCACTGCCTGGCCAGAGCTGGTTAGCCAGCTCACCAGCTCACATTGTTGGAGGCTCCATTTTCCAACCCGATCAGGAGAGATGCTGCTGGACCTTCCCTCAGCGCAGCTGGGATTGAAGCTCATGAAGCTGCAGGTCTTAGAGAGGATCATGCCACTCTCTCCCTCATCACCCCAGTGCTGTGCAGGCTTCTGGCCTCCCCGCACTGAGAGCTTCTGGGTGGTCACAGCCTCTCTCAGCTGACCTTTCCCGGCAGCAGCAGGCACCCTGCTGTTCCTCAAAGTGTTCCCTGGAGTCCCTTGACAGTCTCTGTAAAAGTTCCCAGAAGACACAGGATCTCGAAGTGGAGCCCAGAATCCGCTGCATGAACTGTGGTGTCTGCCAACTGTGCTGTGGGGCTCTGTGGGACTGGAGGAAGGCAGCCACTGTCTGTCACGCAGTGTTTTTTGAGAAAAAAAAAAAAGAAAAAGAAAAATTATAAGCATCAAGAAAAACTAACCACAAACAGAGGAAGACAAATTATTCTTCTGTGGACAATAATACACACTTCTAAAAATACTTTTAAAGGTCTTATCAGTTCTTGAAATTTCTGAGAATGTTTGAGAATCTTGATATATGAGTGTATTATTGTATTAAAGACCTCTGAAAACTCTTCTCTTTGTAAAGCAAAGATCATTTTAAGTCATGCTGTTGCAGGAACTGTCAGTTCTTATAGTTGCTGTGAGTAGCTTCTTAATGAGTGTTGTGATAAAGCTGAAGTGCTTTGTTCTGACTTTATCATGTTGACTTTTATAGTATGATTTATCATGGAAATCTTTAGTGAGAAGAGTCTTTTTGATTTATTGAAATGAAATTCCAGATAATATCAAATATTTCTGAAGGGAACTTTGCTAGAAATTTCATCTCATGGAAGGTTTTGACATTTTATTTCAATTTCTGTCAAAAGGAACACTTGAAGAACTAAATGGCTACACAGAACAGAAATTCCAGAATTTGACTACCTGTGACATACTTTGAGATTGTGGCGTTTCTTTCCTATTCTGCCTATTCTATTCATTTCATATCTCTTATCAAGTTATGTTTTATTAATAAAATCGGTACTGGGCAAGTAGATTTCTAATGACCTTCATGTGGGAACAAAACCAGACTTGCTTGCATAGGTCTTACATTTCTGGTTGCATCTTTCATGCTTGTTGTGTTTGAGCAGCAGCACTATATAAAGGTGAGATTTTCCCTGCAGTCTCTTACAAAGACTGAATTGCTTTAGGAAACAGGATGAGTGTTGTTACTGAGAAACGAAGAGTTTAAATGATTTTATGTCTAATATCTCGATGCTTTCTCCTTTCTGAAGAATAGCTAATTATAGTGAAGCTATTTTCTGTTACTCTTGACCATGAAACAATCAAAAAACTGGAGCAAACAGAAGTGTGTTCCAAAGACATGTGGCTTTATATTCTGTGAACTGATGTTAGTCAGAGAACATGGACAGAACTGATAAGCAGAGGACTGTTTGGTAACTCCACTAATTGTTTTGTTTTGCAGAAAATAGTATTTGATCGGCTCTTGCAATAGCTATCTTCTTTAAAAGGTTCTTTCTGGGAAGTTACAACAGTTTCATTTGAAGATATTTTCCAATTTAAAGATTATAGGATTTAAAAAAAAAATCAAACCATACTGTGAATAGTGTTTATTCCTGCTTTAGTGTGACAGGCCCATGAACGTAGAATTACATGTGAGGAATATAATATTTAATCATGATCATATCAATTCTCTGAATTTTCTTCATCTTTTCCTAATTATTTCTTCTTAGTAATGTCACTATAATAGGTAGGTTTGTACATGAAGGTTGTTTCCACCTCCTTGGGTCTTCCTCTATCAAACCTCTGGTTTGACTGCTTTCTAGTGACGCCTTAAAATAAACAGCCACATCACTGAGTTGTCATTTCAAATGCATCCTCCTACCCTCTAGTAAAAATTGGTATGAAGGTCTGTGGTGGGAAGAAGGCAACTTTTAGTACTGAACAGATTCCCAATCCTTGGGAATTTTCTTTCTATGATTTCTCTAAAGAGTTTTTTTATGGAGGTTCAAAAATCTTTTGATAAGCAAAATGATGGGAGTTCAGGGGCTGATAAAGACTAGACAGTCTTTATGGAGGTCTCTAGGAGATAACAAGGGAAAGAGTTTTCATTTCAAAGTTGGAGTGCTTTCCCTTGTATGCCCACATGGTGATGCCTCAGTTTTTTGACAGAGCATAAAGGAAATTAGATCAATTTACAATGTGGTTGCCTGAATTAACTACCTAAAGCTAGCTTTTATGTATCCATGCCACAGCTTCCAAATAGTGAAAAAGGCTGACACTGCTTTCCAATGCAGCATCATCTTTATTTTCCTGTTAGCTGAAGGTTTCCTTTCCACTACAGAGTGTTAGGTTTTAAAATAATGTGATATACTTCTGCAGCCTTTCAAATGGTCATATATCTGAGCCCCCCAGCTCCAGTGGAGGTCTGTGAGCTTTGTATGAGCTTTTGTATTACAAATGAGCATGAAGACAAGGCAAAGTGACCAGATAAGGTTTCCCATAGCATTAGTGACTCGCTGGCCTGGCTGGTGCTAACCTACCTCCCCTTCCAACCATCCAAATCTGAGGAGGAAATCAGACAGTACACCTTCAGGTGAAGGTTACAGCACCTAAGGACAGGCTACGTATGATCAGACTAATCTAGGCTGATCTCACACATCTTGCTTGCAGAGGTTGTATGATATTGAACTGCCGAGTAAGACATTATTTTTAATTGGGACACCCAGATGACAATAGTGGCAGAATTTAGGATTTAGTGATGTAGCAGCATATAAAATAATTATTTGATTGTTATAACACACAATTTTTTAGGATTTTTTATTATGTTCTAATGTTTGCTTTAAAGCTTTTGAATTTTTTGCTGCCCTGGATTTATTTAATATTATTAGTGCTCTCCCTATTTTTGGCAGTATACCAGGAAAAAAAGCTATTAATTTCTCTATTGTCAGAACTATTATTTATGAGTTTTGATGGCTCTTTCAATGCCTTTGTCACATCCTCCTCAAGCAAGGGAGACAAGTGAATTACTTAGCTGTGTAAATCCCCATCAGAACGGACAACACTGAGACAAACCTCTAAGTCCAGATATTTATTAATTTTCCACGATATACTAATTGGATACACAAGAATTGACTAAATGTATAACAAGTTATGGCAAGTGATATATTATAGTATGCCTTGTGTTACCTAATGATAATAAGTAAAAAGAGAAAAAAAAAAAAAGAAAGATATATAGAGAGGAAGAAATAGAGATCACTGGTCTGGGTTCCTGCATTGGTCCTGTCAGTGAGGGTTCAAGGATGCATCTGTCGTCTTCTTTTTTCTCTATATATTTCACTCCTTGCCCCCTCTCAATTTATACACACTTTCCTTGGGTCTGTCCCCTAGGTCAGCCCACGTAACTAGTATCCCATTTATGGGGAGGAGTAAGGTGCTTCATGGGATGATGTAATTAGCATTATTTTGTTAATCTTCATTAGCATATGCAGGGATGTAAATTTTAATATGCTTTTCATAAATAATGAAGCAAAGGTCTTTCACTGGACAGAAGGCCCTTGAAACTTTTCAAGATGCACCCGGGCAGAACCGTCCTGTCTCCACAAGACTCCCCCTGCCAGGTGCATCCTGTGCTGTCCAGGCAGCCTTACCAGCTCCAAACTCCACCCTATCTACACCATGACTATAGTTTCACTACTCACAAGTGTTTGAGACATTCCTCATCTCCGAGGGCCTCTGCTCTCCCCCATCTCTTTTCTCTTTCTCAGGCTGTTTTTCTTGGTCCCTGTTTCATCTCTCACATCCCACCCCATGGCTCAAACACTTCAAGTTCTTCTCTTCAACTGTTGTGATCTGTACATAATGAATAGGTACAGAGGGAAGAGCAGACAGAACGTGAGAGAGCATATATCTAACTGCTGCAAGGCCTATCATTAAAAGAAAAAATATACATAATATCATAAGACTGCTATTTATAAGCAATCTTCCCCACCCTGTTAAAAATTCCCCACCATTAAATCCTATGGATTTTAATAGGGATGCGACCCATGAACCAGGGAACCTCCACAGCATCACCCAGATAGAGGCATGCAAGTGGGATTACAGGCACCGTGGAGTTCAGTCCTTGCTAGTCAGGAAAAGGAGAAGAAAGAAAAGATCTCAGGCTTGCTGCTTTTCCCTGTCTTTGATCTTGTTTCATCTCTTGCATCCTTATTCCTGAAATCGAGTGGTTTGTTTAACTTTCTCACATTTCTTGATTATATTTTTGCCACGAGATAACGAGAAAAATTTATGGAAGAAGTGTTGTCTTCTTTAATTTCTAAAAGTTTTTATAGAAAATCAATACTGTTATTACGCAAAATGAAATGAAAATTGTATCTTTTTGTTTATAGAAAAATAGTTAAAGCAATAAAAAGAAAGTATATTTGAGCCTTTCTCACTGAAATTCAAATACAATATGATTTCACACTAATTTTAACTAATTTATCCCATAGGATTAATCCCAGGATTAATAGTATTCCAGCATGTGCTGGAATCAGGGGCTGGATTCATCTTCTTAGCTCAGTTAATTTCCAATTGAGATAATGAAATGTGATCCTACCTGGAATGAAAACAAATTCCGTGTTCCTTCCCCGAGTATGAAACCCTTCATAACACAATTTTATTTGTATGTCATGACAGTGTGTTTCAGACATGTTTCTTTTCTGTGAATAATAGCCACATTTTACCAGACATCTCCAAGAGATGACTACTGTGGGTCAAGGTCACAGGAATCACATCTCCCCAGGAGACACGTCTTGAGCATCTGTCACTGAGAGACTCACAGATGTTAAGTTTGATTATACATCCTTCATTGTTTGGCACTATCATTTATTTCTCTGTAACCACTGCAAAAAAAATTCCGTTATCATTTCCAGCAGTAGTCAGAAAGTTAAGCCAGAAAGTTAATCACTGAATAAGCCATTACCAGATCATCCTACAATTCAGTTCATACCCAAAGCAGAATTATTACTACATAGTTCCTCCCCACACCCTTCCTGTTTTATGGCTGACCCCTAAACTTTGCTCCTTGGGTCTCCCTTCTCCCCACCCCTGGTCTTGGTGGGTGCCTGAGTACTCGTCCTGTCTGGCTGCCCTCCTTGTCCCATAGATGCCCTGGTCCACGCCCAGGAGTATCACCTGCCTACATTTGTGAACGCAAACTGAAATCCTATTTTAATTCCTCTAGTTGATGGGAGGGTTGCAACAAAAGGCAAAGGGAGTGAATTTGCACTTATCTTTGAAAACAAATGTTGAAATAAATGAGAATCTCACTATATTTTAATAAAAGTTGAAAGCTAATGAATTGATTTACCCTTTTACAAAATTGAACACTTGAAATAAATAAAATTTCAGAGTAAAATGTTACTGATTTGGGAACATAAGAGTTAAAACCTCTCACAAATTTGAAAAAAAATTTCATCCCCATTCAGAAAAAGATGCCAAACCCTCAAAATACCTCACAGGCATACTCCAGTGCTTAGAACACCGAGCATCTTCTTTGCTGTTGCCAAACCCAGCAACTTCCACTACAAAGTATGACAGTGCAATGATCTTTAAGTCACTGTGTCTGCTAAGCTGAGATCAAGAGTGACATCAGTCATGAGGCAGCTGCACCATGGGTGATGCCTGATAATTTTTTCAAGTAATTTGATACTTCCATTATGAGCCAGATTTTCAAAAGAGTTCATAGCTCAGTAGCACCATCTGCAGATCCAAAAGCTAAGGTCAGGTTGGAAAAACTATTTCCCTATGGACACTTTCTCCCAAAATTGTAGAAAAACTCACTAGTACTACACCCATGTGAACTGATGGACACCACAATACTAACCTCGTGGAGAACTAGTTGGTATCTTAGCTGTCTCATTGCTAGCTTGGAAGTATCTTATCCAGCACTGCCCTGAACTATGTATAGAAGACTTTAAATCTTGCATAATACGGTTTGGCTTCTGAAGAGATTCTAGAAGTTGAAAAGCAATTATGTAACTCAAACCTGAAGTGCATTAACAGATTTATGTGGGAAAGTTTTTACAGTGCCTTTGCTCTGTGCCTATATTAAACCAAGGCTATTAATAGGGTGGAAATGTTTTGGGTAAGAACCGTGATCTTTCACATGAAACTGAGACTGAAACATTTTTAAGTCTTGAAAAAACTCATGTATTTTTGTGTGACTCGTTTTGCTTAACCTCTGTGCTTCTTGTTTACTAGACAAAACACGAAAGTTAAGGTTCAAAATGCAATTTGAGGAGATGTTCTCATGTTGCTCCTGACCTACCTGTCAGCCAGAGCTATCAGAAATACTTTGCTTTGCTTTATAGAAGAAAGGGCCAAGCATATTCCTGATTAGAACTGGTGACCACAATAATTAATGCAACAAATCTAGCTCTGTTTTAGTTGATAACCACTAACAACACATTCTGAGAGATGTGTTGATTGTTTGAAAGCCATTAAATACTCTAGTCAAAAGTAAATGTGTTTAAGACATACCCTGCTAGAAACGTCTGAAATTGGGGTTTACCTTATACCAGTGATTCACTCTTTATGACTACACGTATTATTTCAAGCATACAGCACTGTAAACTTAAACTGAATAGGCAGATTATGGTAAACTGTGAGAAGTACCTTCTGTGAAAACCTGAAGTTTTAAATCTGAAATTTGCTTTAACAGCATGCAGACATATTTTTTTTTCTTTTGAGCTATTATCATTAAATTGTTCTTCATGTAATAAGGTATACGTCATATGTGTAAATAGAGTGTTAAACATTTATTCAGCAGTGTTCCTCATCCACAACAAATTCTTCAAACCAGCAGTTCAGACAATACAATAATGCTGGACTACACTATTGGGATTTGGTTCCCAGGTGTCATCCAGCAAGACACTAAATAGGTTTCTCACTATGGGCAAATTTTCTGAGATTAAAAACTGTGATCAATATATCAACTAATAAACATAATTTAAAAAATGTTACTCAAAAGAAGTATGACTGCATATACTGAAGGTTCTTAAGCTGCTTTTTCAACCTGCAAATCTTTTTCTTCTTTGTTCCAACATATGATGCCAAGTTATGCTTAAAACTCTGCTTGTCCTGGTCATACACATACATACATGTATTAACATACATGAACATGTGCACATGACTGTATAGAGGAACGGTTATACAGTGTTTTGTTTCCATTGTTTTATTGCATGAGGAATGGTTAGTGTTCTGTTTCAGATACTTCTAGCTGGGTATCTCTTACAGTTACTAGCCTCTTCCCCTGATATAGTTGATTATGAATCAGAACTAAAATTAATAAATCAATAATTCAAGACATCAGTTTGTATCACTGTGAAGCACGTGTTGCTGAAAACATTCTCTGTTACCCTGTGCTTGGAGAGACTGTGGAACTGTCTTTATAGAGAATCTTCTGTGCTTTGTTATGTTTATAAAGCAGTATCATTCACATTCCCAAATCTGACCACCGCTGTATCCTTCCTTCTTGTCCACACACTCATTTTAAGGTTAGGTTCATCTATGAGTCTGACTTTGTCCATAGTTTCTGAGTTAATTTGTAATACTTTGTCTTGCATTTTGTCCATTCACTTGAAGAAGCAGCTTGCATCACCCAAGAGCTTCTCCACACATCCTGTCTCTCACATTCCATCTTCTCTCTCTCATTCCCATCTTTGCACATATGCAGCCTGTCCCAAAGACTATTAACGTGGAAGAGACTGTCACACAGGAAAAGGGTGGAACTGACACTATCAGACTGAACAGAATGACTGTTTAGAAATGTTTTAGCTTTGTTACCATGATTTTGCTTCTTCATATTTTTTTCTACCTTTCAGATTCTGTAGATTTGTCTTATAATTTCTTATGTTTGTTTTTTAGTTTGAGAAGAAACTTGGTAAAGAAATTTCTTTGGGTTACCTCAGAACTACTTTTTTTTTTTTTTTTTTTCCTCATTCCAGAATTTTCTACTAATTTAGGTAGATTCTTGAACCTGGTAAAGATGAACACACTATTAGTGAGTGGCAGAGTTAAGGATTAGAAGTTTCAGATAAGGGGTTCAAATCAAAGTGATGGTCTGTAATTCTGGTTTAAAATACAAGAAGAAACTGACTGCTCAGTACAGATAACAAGATACAAAAATGTTTATGATGATGCTTTGTAAAAACTGCAGCATTATAGGGAATCAAGATATGTATGGTAAAACAGAATTATGAATTCTTAGGTAAACAAGAAAATAACACAAAGCAAAGAAAAACCTAAACCCCAAAGCAGAACAGTAATTAGTTATAAACAGTCTTGTCTCAAAGGTCTTAACTTTCTTTCTGTTTTGGAGCATATTTCACAGCAGTGTATAATACGCCTTGAAGCATAATTGGCAGAAAACATAGTACAAGGTCATGTAATGCCTGTTTTCAAATATAGTATCCTAGAACCCTGCTCTCAGCTGTGCTATAAATATAATGTTATCTCTCCCTCGAAGAGGTGATAAAACCTTGCAAGGAAGACTGCTTCAGCTCTAGTGCTGTGTGTAGCTTTGGCTGTTGGTATAATCACCCAGAGCATGCCCACAGAGAATTCAGGTTGCCAAATGCTTCCAAGAGAGTTCCCACATGTCTGACTGGACAATTCATAGGCACTATTAAAATACATAATATTGTTTTGCATTCATGAGCCTGGTTGACTTCCAGGTGTTTTTTTTCAGTATGGTACAAATACTTGTTGGGTGCATGTTGCTTTACCTTGCCTATTAGTAAATAGGAAACAGGAAATTAATATTGGTTTAGTTAATTAAACACACTGTCCTTAGCTTAGGACCCAAATAGCATCCCAGTTACATGCAGCAACTCTCATTTGTTACTAAGTTTCCTGAAATAAGACTACGTGCTGCATGAGTCTTCCCTTTGTGACAATTCCTCTGTTTGTTGATATTAAAATCCTATTCCCAGGAACATAAATATCACGCAATTCAGAATGGCACGTACTAAGCACAAATTCGTACTGATTTTGAAAGATCTTTAACACAGAAATGGTAGCTCAAAAAAAGTAATTTGCCATTTTTTAAATATGTAATTACACTGCCATAAATACAAGAGAGGTATTTATTGAACAAGGCCATTACTACCCTACTCCCAAGTAAAATTCCATGCATTTTGAATTTCAGGTGTAAAGCTTGATTACTGAAGACCCCACCTTGACTGGAAGTCAATAACAGCCCATATCAATAAGGCATGTCTTAGAAGCACAGGGTTTTCATGCTGACGGGTGTCTGACTGTCTCTTTTTAAAGATTCTTTAAAAGTCTTATCAATCACACATGTTTTGCCTGACAGTCACTGTAACTATGTATATTATTACTTATAGCTTTCCTAGATTTAGAATACATACTTGAAGACCCATTTTTTGCTTTATGGGTCTATATAATTCCTAAAACTCTAGGATCCTGACTAATGATTTGGAGCTGCTGATGCATACTACAGCACAAATAATATATCAGTAATAAGGTGCTTCAGGCAGCCGGTAATTTTTGGAGGCTACTAACTCTATAAAGAGGAATGTGTCAATCACAAATAAGAATAACACAATGAGGACACTCTAGTCAAATGTCTACATCCCAATGAAGTGTCTCATTTACAGCCAGGCTGGACAAAATATCCTGCAGTTAGAAGCAACACCATGTTGGTAGGGAGATGAAAGCTCAAAATGCCAGACTTCTAATATTGGTTTATGTCTCTTGTTTAAACCCTAAAGGGACAAAATTAGAGCAGTTTTTAAGTATATCAGGAATGGGTTTCCCAGATGTCCAACCACACATCCCCAGAAAATCATTGCACAAGGCAATGGGCGGGATAAAACATATTTTGTGCTATTTTGTTCTACCAAGAGCTCCCAGATCACGGTGTCAGACACAACTCATTTTCCTTTGGTCATTATATTCAGGACTATGTTATTCATTCCACCACTGCCTGGGGAAGAAGAAACATTGTCATGGTTCCTCCATCATCTTGTCCTCCTGTGCAAAACCAGTGCAAGGGTCCAGTGCTCATAAATCATACCATATTTGTCCTCCAAATTATTTGCTGACACACACGCTGTGCAAGGTCATTAACTTTTGGTGAGGCAGCAGGAAGCATATAACCTGGATCAAGCTGAAATACATTACATTACAAAGAAATATATGATGCTTTGATTACTTGGGAAAAATACTAAAAAAGCTCACAGGGGAACAAAAACCTTTTGTCAGTGCAGTCAGGTATCACTGTTTTGTCAGTCCTTCTAGTACTTTTACTATTCTGATGTCATAGGTACATTCTTAGTACACAGGTCATGTGAACATGACTTACAAAGCTGTATTTTTAGCCTGAATGAATACATATTTTATGAGAGGAAGAGTTTCCTTCACAAAAAGAGCTTGCAAATGATAGACTTAATTTTTTCCCACAGACTCTTACACATATGTTGCAGACATCAAGAGTAACAAAAGCTTTTAATCTGGCTAGTTAGGACAGCTGCATGAGTTAAAATACAGCTCTAAATTCATTGGTAGATGTCTCTGATACCAGATGTTCAACTTGCTTGCCCTAATACTGGGAACTGTGTAAATTAAAGAATAATCTGTGATTACATTATGCTCTGTGCTCTATTGCACTATAAATTGTAGCAATTCTCTCAAAAAACTGCCCAATAGTTCAGGAACTAATTATAGCTCAACATATGCTGCGTTTGCTCTGTAAACCTTCTTTTCTCATGCAGAAAATGGTTCAGTTAAGGCTGGCTAAATGGCATTTCTATTGCCTCACGGATTCCACAAGAACCTTAGATCCGGCCTGAGGTTTCCCAGGTCGCTGCTGTATATGTATGAGCATTCTGACTCACAAATAGAGTCAGGTCCACAGTTATGAGGAAGCTTACATTAACTTCACACAATACACCACACTTTCTTCTCCCTCATCCCACAAAGGAAATATAAATACCCCCAAATATGTCACAAAGGAAATATTAATGAGTATTTATTTCAATGCCATTTTCCAGTTTTCACTTTCCTGCCATTTTTTTTTAAATTTTATTTTTTATTTTCTCCTGAAGCTCATGAAGTCCTTCTCTCCAGAAGTAGGCAAAGGTTTTTAATTGGGAGAAATATAATAAGAGTGTCTGGCCATGCTCCGATTTTCTCTTAAAATGGTCCTGGTGCCCTGAGTTCCCATCAGTGAATTTCCCAATATTTAATGTGAGAAATCCTGAAAATGAGCCAGTCTCCAAATCGGCTTTTAACAAAGCCTAAGATACTGAGCACATCTACTTAGAAATGATAGGTTAGTCCTGACTTAACATGCTGGGCGACAGTAGCTTAATCATTTTGAAGCACTTGAAAACTGATCACATTGGAATCAGGGAAGTTGGACTATGACCCTGGCACTGAATTTGTGGCTTGGATGTGAGATCTGCAGACATCCAACACAAAACTTCTTCCATTACCTCTCAGCTCTAGCAGACTGCTGAGGGGACTAGGGATGGCAGGGCATGTGCTTTGAGCTTCACTCACCTCTGCAAGCAGGGAAAAATTTCTTAAGCTGCTACTAAAAGTTATACTGAACAGCAACACGTTCTGGGGGAGCTGAAGGTAAAATACTCTTGAGTGCACTAACAGGCAAGAGGGAATTATACCGTGTCTGGGAGAAATGCTAAGTTCTGGGATACAGTGAGCTTCTGAGATGGCATATACTTTGGTCTGCTGTGCCTCAAATTAGGATCAGGCATGTAGTTGGATAGCCCTGTATGTATGTTTACTGTACTCCACATGACCACTGTGAAAATCCCTTCATATTATTAAATTTTGCTGGTAGATAGAAGGGAATGAATGTGACAGCTTGGGTGTTTCGGCTCCAAAGTGCCAGAGATGCATCTTCTACAGATAAATAGTGCAGCTTTCGGAGACTTACTACTCACACGTTGCAAATGTGAACTCAGACAAAAGGCCAGAAGTTGTCTCCAGGGATAGAGCATTACTAGACAGACAGGTCCTGCACTTGCCTTATTTTTGTTATAGTTAGTTTGCAAAAAATGGATAAAGAACAAAGTTTCCATTCCTAAGACCTTGCAGAATCATTTTAGTTGAGAAATGACAGTGAGAGAGAATCTGATGACAATGGAAGGTGAGGGGTTGTAGAGGTAGAATTGTGTCACTGTGAAGCACAGGCATTTTCAGGTAGTTTGGAGGATTTTTTAAAAAAATTTGTTCCTTCTCTAACAGTGCCCAAGAAGTAAAATTTCCAGTCAAATAACTGAGGAAGAGTCAGTGGGAGAAGTAAGTTTCATGTTGCACGGAGGGAAGGGGATTTTCAGCAGGAGCAGAGAAACTGCATTGATATTAGCACAATGTATCAGGAGTTTGATTTAATAAGAGGCTGGATTTGGAGAGGAGAAGAGTTATGTGAAATATTTAAGGCAAGAAGAGATCATTTAATCCAGAAACAGCTATTTACACAAAATGTGGTGGTAATAGAAGTCTAAACTTGAGACATGAGTCCAACGGGTTGTTGTGTGCAGTGAAGTTGACAGTAACTTACCGAAATGATGGCTTTAAACAAGGACTGAGTAGAACTGGCTACAGAGAACATCCTTAAAAGCAGACTGAATTCATCAGGACTCCATTTGTTAGCAACCCTGATGTCAAGCAAGTCCTTTAGAGTCTACTTTGTTGATCAGACTCATACATAACAATAGGAGGATGTAAGATTTCAGTTACATATTCAGAGCAAGCTAAATCTGCGGTCACAATAATCTCTTCACTCTAAATTGACACAGCAATCTTACTTAGTGACCTCCGGAAGTATGTCAGAGACTTTGTGCTGAAAGGGATGAATCTATGTTTTATGACTTAAATCTTGGAAAATACTGTTCACTCATTGAACACTGAACCTGCCATGTTAGACCGTCCTGTTTCACTTAGCCTTTCTTCATGTCTCATAAATGACAGGGGATTGAGAAGAGGATATAAATCCACATGTAACTCAGCACACAATGAAAAATTACACTGGGGAAAGGAAATTCCTGTATACAACAGTAATGAGAAAGAGGTAAAGACCAAAATGAAATTTAATTGAAAAGATAAATGTTTCAAAATAACCAGTGACCTTCTGGTGATGAAAAATACAAGGTCATCATAAGTCCCTAAAAAGAAATACTCAGTCAATTGGCATCACATGGTTTGCATCCCATCAATTTGCATCCTCTGATTCTATTTCCCTCTTTCCTCTGATGGACAACTCTGACAAACAGTTCTTACAGATACCTAATACTGCAAAAATTATAAGCAGTCCAGAGAGCAGTGAGTTCAATGTTACATGAGCTAGAACCTGACAACATTGCATTTGATTGTCCATGTTTCACATAGTATTCAAGTGGCCTAAATATAATGCAACATGAAATGATAATGTTAAACAAATTCACAAATGGACAAAATAGTGAATATTTTGTAATTTTTCTGGAGCAGAACCATATTTTTATGCCACAATACTAAGAACAAGGGAAAACAACTAGGAAACACTATAATTCTATAAATGCAGATCTACTTTTTTGTAATATCACATAATTTAAATTTTACATTACTGTCAGGACTTTCTATAAACCAAATTACCTCTCTGTTAAATTTGTGAGAGTGAGCAATACTAGAGGTCCCACTGACTGATTTAATTTCTTTACAACCAAGTTTGCAGGAGAAAAATGTTAAGATGGTAAGATACAGCTAATTTAATTTTGTCACATAACCAAGTGGCTAATGCTTCCATCCTAAGTATAAAACACTGAGATGGACAGATTTTTATAGGAGTTACAGTAAAGGAAGAGTATGACCTGAGTCTGGATATTTCACTCCAGGAAGATAAACTTTGCTCTCTAGTGTGTGAAAAATACAGTAGACAGCTGAGAGAATTGACTGGAGCTTGGTATCTCTTAATGATTTTTCTTTATAATCACTGTTCTCTACCTATTCCTTTCAATCAACATTGAAGCAAGAGACTTTTTTGTCTTCCTTGGGAAAGTTTGTCTTTTTTGCTTTAGCTTTGCAGGGGAGATTAGGTGGGGGGTCTTGAATCTTCTCTTTTTTTCAGGTGGATTATTGAAGTACATGGTACCAAATGGAAATCTTTTTTATTTGGGTTTATTATTTCTCTTTATATATTCTGTAGTGTGGGAGTAAAGAGCTAGAGAACGTTTAGAGCTCTGGATTGTTGTTTTCTGGAAATGTTTGTTTCATCATAAATATGTGAGTGCTTTTCCTGTAAATTACAGGTTCTCGCTTTCTCAGACTGATTAGGGAAATAGCCTAAACCCTGGAGAACTTCTGTTTTCTCCATGAGTTATATTCTTCAGTGAGATTCTCCTAGCTGGGAATTCATATGAAGGAAATTACTATTTTATCTTTATCCTGTTGCTTATAGTCTGTCTTTCAGAATTTGCTGCTTTTCACTGTTGGAGACAAGATCATGTGCTTGCTGTCAACCTTTAGCTTCACCTTGCCATTCATAAGTTTTGAACATGTAAAGCCACAAAAATCCTGAAGTTTCCATTCTTGACCTATACATTTTTAAATTATCAGTCTGGACATTTGTCTTTGTTCTTCTTCCATTAAGTCATCAGCAGAGGCATGAAATCTTTCCCATGATGTTGTGGAGCTAGAGAGAATACACTTGTCCTCCCAATCTTGCTTCTCCCCAGCACCATTTCTGTGGAGCTGTGTGCCTTAATGAAGCTGGTAGCTCTTTTATTACTGGAGGAGATGACTTGATTCTTCCTCTAATGGATAACTGGTTGAACCACTCAGTACAAGGACACATTCCATAGATTCTTGCTTCTTAATGTAGGGTATGTTCACCATAATTTCTGCATATAAAAGACATCATGCATTAACATGTCAGCACTTTCAGTTTAACATTAAATGCGATCAGTCAGCCTAAACTGAGACCAATCTCCATAATTAATTTTACCTCAGGGGTGGACAGCAAGTACTCTTTCTTCTGTTTACTTCATCCTCTGTAAATGTTAATTTAAATTTTGTCAGTGGCAAATATTCTATTTTTAATATATTGACATAGTGCCCTCTTTTTGTTCTTGCTTTGCTATGTCTGTAGATCTCCCAAATTCCTTTGCAGTTGAGAAGCTGCTAAGATGTGAAGTAAATTGTTTATTTTATTGAGGAGCTAATCGGTTTTGTCATAATAACCTTTTCTAGTGACAGCAGTAGCCTTGTTGGATAAGGATTAGGGAAAGGAAGGAAGAAATATACAAATAAAGGAGTTTCTTGGTTTGCTGCATTACAACGTTGTTCCAGATCAGCATTATGAGACAAATATTTAGAGTTGTATTTTAAAGTTGGTATTTTTTTGAAAGTGCAAATATGGACTTGGTTTTCCGGAATTCAAAAAGCATATATAGTTCCTCTCACTGGCAACTATAATTGTCCAGCATTTTATAACATAGTAATTGTAACTATTATAATCATCTTATATTTATAGTTCTATATTTAGTCAGGCTAAAGGTCCATCCAAATCTGAAGGCTCCACATTTCAGATAAAAGTCCTCATAAAACATTTGACTGTTAGATATTTTGGTGTATAGTGGGAATCTCATTCTTATTCCATCAGAAGTACTTTAGTTACAGCTGCAAATGCAACCCCTACAGTTAGTTTAGATAAGGGAATATTTATTGGGATATAGCTTCTACGGAGAAGCTAAATCATATTCTCTGTATCACAGAGAAATTGCAAGCCAATGAAATCTGGTGAATCAAACAAAATCTCACGAAAAGCACCTTGCCAAGCATATGAATTGCCTTTATGTATTCTCTGTTTGACTTAACTGGAATGTCGCATTCTTCTTTAATCAGTTCAAGTCAGTCAATTGTTTTGTCTTGTCCTTCTCTATTAATCCTTTGGTTTCCAATCTGTTTTCATTTAGGGAACAATAAATATTTTTCAGGGGAGCTATGGACCCTGAATTAATAAATCCAGACTATAACAGTATAGACTTATTTTCCTTTGGGTGTAGTTGGGCTTATATTTTTTCCAATAGGAAAAATGTTGAAGAAAACATATACCTCCCCCACAACTGCTTCTTGTTTCTATGACATACTACAGTTAATCATGCTCCTCAGCTTTGTTTGTATTGCAGATTGCTGAGTCAAAAAAAATGACATGGTTAAAAAATAAGCCTAGCAGCAGAAAAATAGTTTTGTTTCTTTGTTTATTATTTGTTCGTTCCTTTTACCTCATTGAATTTAATTTTGTTTTTAGGAATTACCTCTTAGCAGCTTTCACACAGTCTTCTAGAGATATACCATAGATACCAATACCTTTATGATCATCTTGTGACTAAATTATCTTCCATAGTCTAGCTTTCTACAACTCTAGCTTGCATGTCATATCAATCAGCAGAAGGGTACTAGCAAGGGTGAAGTCTGTATTAGTAATACTACAGTCAGCAGGTCCAGTGATCTTCCCCCTTTATTCCACATCTGTGATACACATTCTGTGTCCAGTTTTGGGCTCTCTAGTACACAAAAAACACAAGCATACGGTAGTGAGTCCAGCAGAGATAACTAAGATGGTCAGGGAGCCGGAGCACAAAATATACAAGGAGAAGCTGAGACACCTGAGTTCATTCAGCCTGGAGAAGGTGAGGACCTTGTTGCTGTTTTTAACTGATTGAGATATAGAGAAGATGGAGCATGACTTTTTGGAGGTGTACAGTGATAGGACAGAAGGCAATGGACACAAGTGGGAACATGGGAAATTCCAGTTATGTATCAGGATTTTTTTTTTTCACCTTGAGGGTAGTCAAGTACTGGAACAGTGTTCCAGACAGGTTGTGGGACCTCTATCCTTGGAGTTGTTCAAGATTAGCTGGACAAAGCTTTGAGCAACCTGGTCCGATTTGACCTGCTTTGAGCAAGGATTTGTGCTAGATGAACTCTGGAGGTCTCTTCCAATCTAAGTTATTCTATGATTCTATTGAAAAACTATTTAAAAATATGTATCTAAATGAAAGTCATCTTTGAAAACCAATTTAAAGTGTGAGACTTGTTCCACGTAAATACAGCTTTCTAAATGTGAGGGGTCTAGTCTGTGGCAGCTGCCTAAGCTCCTCTATAGTCCCTGATGATAAAAAGGAATTTCTGTAGGTTGATTAATTGCATCCTAACTTAGGTATCTAAGACACGTGAGATCAATTATCTTTTGAAACTGTTTGTCTCTCTCCATTACAATTCAAGAACCAACAAGTCTTGCTTAAGTTAGACTTATTTTTTAGGGCTCAGAAGGACTGCACTCAACAATGAAAGGGCATTAGGACTTTGCCAGATGTAGAGAGCAGTTATTTATGACTGGGTTTACAGATTTTTCAGAATATAGGAAAAGTATTTTCAATAACTTGAGGCTTTTTATTTACACTGCCATAGCTTTCCTGCTGCCCTAGATGTCATGTATCTGATGATATTTGAGATGACATGAAGACTTACTGCCTCATGGCCATAAGACACAAAAATTTAAGGGATTTTCAGAAATTGTCTCAATATTACCTTCTATTTATGTAACTTCAGTGGTTCAAATGATGTGAATCACAAGATCCAAGTATTATCACCCATTGTTTTGGAATTTTGTGTGTTGTGTTGTTTTGATAGCAGGGGAGGGGGCTACAGAGGAGACTCCTGTAAGGAAGCTTCTCAAAGCTCCCCTTGGCTCCAAGTTGGACCGTTCTTTGGCCCAGGCAGAGACAACTAGCACTGTGGCTGTGCCTCTGTGATAATTTAAGAAGGGAAACCTGAGAGGAGGAGGAGTTATGAGGGAAATACCTATGCAAACACTGAGGTCAGCTGAAGGAAGGAGGGGGAATGGGGAAGGTGTGTCAGAGCAGAGACTCCCCTGCAGCCCATGGTGGGAGGGCAGGCTGTGCCCCTGCAGCACATAGGGGTCACCGGTGGAGCAGATGCCCACCTGCAGCCCGTGGAGGATCCCACATCAGAGCAGGGCTGTACCCAGAGAAGGCCATGACTCTGAGGGAAGCCTGCATTGGGGAATTCATCACTGAGAGGACTGCAGCCTGTGGGAAGGACTCTTGTCAGAGGAAGTTCATGGAGCACTGTCTCCTGTGAGAGGGACCCCACGCTGGAACCAGGGAAGAGTGTAAGGAGTCTACCCCTGAGGAGGAAGGAGTAGCAGAAACAACAGGTGTTGAACTGACTGAGCTCCCCATCCCCTTCTCCCCCTGTGCTGCTGCAGGGTGAGGAGGTAGAGACATCAGGAAAAAAGCTGAGCCCAGAAAGAAGGGAGGGGTGGGGGGAAGGTACTTTTAAGATGCTGCTGTAATTTTCACTGTCCTACTCTGTTAGATTGGAAAATTAAGTATTGTTGTTCGTGGTGTTTAAATTATATTGATGCTCTTTTTCTTCCCCTAAGGAGTCTATCTTTTGCCCTTGACCATGATGGGTGATTCATCCCTCCCTGTCACTTTCTTGATTCCTGAACCTTTTGTTTTATTTTCTCCTTCCCATCTTTGAGGGGATATGAGTGAGCAAGTAGCTGTGTGCTGCTCAGTTTCCCTCTGGGCTCAAACCACAACACCCCTATTGCCGTATAACCTTCCGATAATTTAGCATGTGTCCACATAAAAATAACAGATCACACAACTTCTCAATACTAACATCAGAACAGCTACTTAGATATCCTTTTTAATTATTATTACCTGTCTCTCACAACTATAACGCAATTGAGTGTTTTGTTTTTTTGTTTTGCTATTCTTGAAAACACAGGCTTGAAAATAGAATGCTGAAGTGATTGATATAATAGTGTGCAAAATGAAGCCATCAAGTGTATTATAAAAAACAAGATGAAAATGTCAAGACTGGCATTTGGGGAAAATACTCCACATTACTTCTGTGATGTGGGTCAGAGCCCTCTCTTGCCAAAATAGGTGATTCAGGCATGCATTATACAAGACATCATTTGTAACTAACTTAGATTAAAAAAAAAAATTAAAAATCCCGTTTATTGTGAATTCTGCTAATCATTTACCTAATGAAACTATTAGTGTTCCAAAATAACTGATGTTAGCCAGCTGCTGTTCCTCGGCTAATTGTTGTGTTAATGTACAGGCGATCATGCAGCCTGTGGTGGTGTAGAGCAGGAAAGGAGCAGAGAGCTGCAAAGCTTTCCAGCCACCTGTTTTTAGCAACTGCGAACATACTCACCCCACTGCCAGGGGTAGGCAGAGTCCATCTGCCTGTTACCTACTAAAAGATCTTTTAAACATCTACAAACACTTTGTGTGTGTGTGTGTGTTTGCAGAGTCACTTGCCATTTTATGAAAGGCTGGATGAGCACCTGTGAAATGGGAAATCAGGCCTCTGTTTACAGAACAAATGGATGACCACAACAGGCTTTACTGGGCTCCCTTCTGCTGCCCTTCCCTCCTTCTGTGACTCTCCAGGCTGCCAGCACCAGCATCTGTGTGCCTGTTCTGTCAGTCAGACCGGGAATAAATCTAGAGGTTTTTTTCTAACATGTTTGTCAAGATTTTCTTTAAAGCCTGTCCCAGGTATAGGGTGGGAATGAGCAGCCAGGAGGAGGGAGGGATATGGGGTATTTTATACCATCATCTGTATCTAACACTCTGTAGGATTAATCCACAGACTAAGCATGGACTGAATCTCTGGAAAGATTAATGTAGAAAACAGGGAAAATGAAGTTATCTGAATTGAAGCAGCCCATGCTTGTCTCACTATGCGGGTAGGTTATTAACCCTAGGGGAACGGTGGGTTTTGAAACACATGGTTAGGAGAACCAGGACACAGGTTTGGGACTTTACCAGTTTAATTGCTAACTGGATGAGAGTTTAAAGCCTTACCTGACTCAAGCATAAAGACATGGTTTTTAAAGTTCCTTATTCACTTTCCTCTGGAAAACCTCACTTTCTTCCTGACTACTCAGTTTTGTGTTATGACTTGCAGTTTAAAGAGGCAATGCTAATAAACACAGGAGCATTTCAGAAAAGTTGGAACAAGAAACAGAAAGAAAAAATATATTTCTAGTTCATATGGGTTTTGGTTCCATTATTCCAATTGGGAATGTTGTTAAGTGCAGAATTAATTTACAAATACAAATAGTGAGTTGGTAGGTGAAGATATTTTTACTGCTACAGATAGCAGTCAGAATACAGAATAGTTCCTTTTATATATAATTTGTCATTTAGCTTCCCTTTGAAAGAGTACAGAGGAATCTTGAGGCCTTTGAATCACTAAGATCTCAGAAAGAATCTATCCAGCCTCAAAAATTGGGCTTTTTTTAGTACTTAAATTGAGCATTTAAGACACTAAGTGTTTGCAAATTCAGCTTTTCAGACAGCTAAAAATGTTAAATTTGATTTGACAGATAAGAATCCATTGTATATATATGTAAACTAGAGAGAGAAACAAGAAAATTAGTGGATATTTATAAAAAAATTAATAATCATACAGAGTGATGATTTTTCTTATTGGTAAAGGGAGAAATAACATCTTATAGATGCTTTCTTGTCAAAGAAACAGAGCAGGAGATTTTTTTCTTTTGGGGGACAGTTGGAAACATGGGTGTAAAGGGACAGACCAAACAGTTGATGAGCTGTCCAACTGTTTGGGTCCTTTTGCATCTTTACAGATAAATAGTGTCCCTAGCATTTTCTGTAATTCATTAGGGTATTATAATTTTGGGGAAGATGGAAGATCCATATTAAAATATTGGCTTCACTGAGCTATATCTATGTGGTGTCACCTGTTTTCACTCTGTTACAGCTTTCATTACTCACTGGCTATTTTTCACTGGATGCATCTGCATAAGTTCTATTAACATTAATGAAAATTCCATATTCATGTCAGATGGAGTCTAAATCTTGAAGACTGGAAATAATAGCTTTAATATTTCCTGTGAAGATGTCTGGGCAGAAGACAGGTTTAGTTCTAATAGCTACTTCTTCCTTCCCTGCTCATTGTGTCCATCTATTTACCTCTTAATATAAATTGTTGTTTTCAAACCTACTGTACCTTTACTCAGAGGATAAATGCATTACATTTGACCAGCAGTAGAATTCAGACAGATTCTAAACTAGGAAACAGTTTCTAGGGTGTTTTGGGAAGTATTAGAAATGTAATTTAGATTAGAGATATCCAGAATAATTCTATAAGCACATACAAACAGATTTCTCAGAACTGATTATAAGGCTTAACCTATGTGGCATGCCAGGACAAGTCTAGGTCTTGTGATGAAATTGTGATTCTTCTGGCTTCTCATTTACTCAGCTGTAACTGTTCCTGACCTCATAGTCCTTTGGATGCAGAATATCAAGTACAGTTAAGGATCTGCATTGCATTTATTTATCATTTCCCTATCTATTCTTATTTACCATTTTAAGCTTAGCTATAAATGCAGGAAATAATTTCACTCTACTGTAGAAAGTGTATGTTGACAAAATATTTCACATCCAGAGGTGGCAAAAATATTTTTTTATATTCACTCTGGGTAGGAACCAGGCTGCCAAAATCCCACCTAATCTGAGACATAGACACCTAAATCAAAACATTTCTCCTAGACAGCAGCCTAGACTTAAAATTCTCAAATACTGCCTAGTCCTGTAGGTACTTACCTACTTACCTTGAAAGTCTCCTCCAAAGTGCTTGCTTTAGGAGGATGAGCACATATCTCCAGGCTGTATTTCCATCATAATCCAGGTTTAGGCAGACAGACATCTGTAGTCTGTGAGGCTCCTGGAAGATGTACTACATGTGGTTTTGCACTAAATATTAGTGGGTAAAGCACTAAGTAAACTTTCCACAGTCTACAGTTTCCACTCACTCTCCCACCTCTGAGAAAATGCCCTCACTACAGCACTGTGTGACGTTGGAGTGGAAATGCTTCCTAAAGCTCCTCATGGACACGAGCCTGGCACCCAGGGAGGTGAGTCATGGGGCCAAGGGGAGAACAGAAACAGGGTGTATAATTCTAGACTGGGTTCACGCATTGTGAGAGACTAATACTGTGAGTCTGGACTTAGTTCCCAAAGGCATTTTTTTCTGTATTCAATTTCTTTCTCCATTCAGTGCCAGATTTGAATCAGGATAGATGATGCACTAGAATCTGATGGTGAAAAACACTTGCAAGGTCAGCCTTCCAGTCTGAAGGGTTTGAACAACAAAATCTGATTCGACTGAAATGCCACATCAGGCATCTGAAATTCTTCATCTAGCTCAGGTTTCATTTTCAATCATTCTTGTGATTGTGATAGTTCTTTAAAGAAGAACCGAAATTTTTTGTTCCCTGCTTTTATTGGTCAAGGTTTACCTTTAGTGTTGCTGTGATGCTTTTGCAATAGTTGAAATGCCACCACTGTATGAGCTGTAGCAGGTCACACATCTGTGTTATTCAGAGTTTATATGTTCCATTTAGTGCTGTGCTTAAAGGCAATTTCCTCTCATAGTTCATCTCCCCTTTTACTGTGTATTAAACTCTAATTTCTGTCAGTGCTTCAATAAATACTGTGAAAAAAATATTAGGGTAGCATTTGTAGAAACAAGACTAAAATAACCTCCACCGCAAGATTTGTTTCTTTTTGCTTATGTCTTCCCATTTTATTTTTCTCCTCTTTCTTTTATTTCCTGAACTGTAGAGGTTTGCATTCGGTAGAAACCACTCTCCCTACCTAACTCATAGCTCCTGATACTACTTGCCTTTTGTAGCAAATTCTCTAGGATTTTCTCTGTTCTTTCATATTTTGTTAATTCTGCTTTCACTTCCAGAAGAACAAAAGCAACCAACCAAGCAAAAAGAAAAAAACCAAAACCAATTAACCAACCAACCAGAGCAAAGCACAAGATAATTATGATATCTCTCTCTTTTTTCTCTCTTTTTTTTTTTTTTTGAATATTTTTGAGTAATATAAAAAAATCAAGAAATCCCAGAAGCATCAGAAATAGCAAACAGTAGCACTCTGAGAATATGGCTGTGATGGTTTGGAAACCCTTAGGCTAACAAGGATCTAGAATTAAAGACTCCCTTTTCTCTAAGTGAGTGCACTGATCATTAGGCTGATATAAGTGCCATGAATGCATTTTAAAAAGAAAGCAGCAATAACTAGGTTTTGTGAAGGACCTAAACCAATTAGGGATCCCAGAAGACCCTAGTTTTGTTTAATGATTGCTATTAGATAGGAGTTCAGAGTGCAGAAACTTAGTTCAGCGTGTGCTGATTTGGATCCTTAAAATTAAGCGAGGGGCACCCAGCAAACCTTGGTGCTTCAGAATTAGTGAGGCACTAAGCAGTGGCAGTTCTGGCCTTTGGTCCAGAAGTTCAGTTGAAGATTTTGATCCACAGTGCTGCAGCCCTTTGGTTTCTGTTCCCCAGTGTCTTCTCTTGGCTCTCCTGTACTTGAAACCTTCTTAGACAGTACTCTGAAGACAAGAATCCAAAGTACTTCAATTTACAACTATGCTCATGCTGGGTTATTAATACCTGTCCTCTGCTCACTCCACAGGCATAGCACATTAATCCTGAATTGGAAGACTTTTAGCTTTCTGTAAGACTGCTGCAAAGCAGTTTAAAGAAATGAGACCTGTTCAGAAGCTGTGATCTGTTCCATTTTGGGGAAGCCATTCCAGCTAGCCACAGGGTAGCTATTATCTTCCACCATTCAAGCAAGAAGAAACAATTAAATAAAAAAAACCTTTCTACAAACCTCAACAACTGGTAGTGCCGGGGAGGGAAATTAAGTAGCTGTAGCAGCAATTTAAAGAAAAGCAGCTCAGCGAAGATTAAAAGAGAATTAAAAGCAGCACGTCTTGCCCGCTGCCCAATTTTACGTCAAAGATTTGTTGGTACTTGCTGCTGAGATTTGTGGGTTTGAAGGCTAAACTCTGGAAGAAAAATACTCATCAAGTTGACTGAAGGTGTTATTTCACACCTCTGGCGTTAAAGACATGCCCAGCCCCAAGCCCTGCAGCCATGAGTGTCTGACAGCACTGAGGATGTTTCAATGTGAACTGCAAGACTGGACCCTTTCTCTCCCTGAAATGAGCGGCAGATGTTGCCAGGGACTGTCCTGTGCTACATTCTTCAGCTGGACACTAGAACGAAAAAGATAGATTAGCTTTCGTCTGCATGGTTTACTGCAGCCTGTTTCATCCTCTTTAATCTTTACCAACAAGTAGGATTTACAAAGCACCTCAGTTTTGGCCTCTACTGATATCTGATGAAGTTTTACCACTGGTATAAGCACAGTGCAAAATCACACTAATACCAGTCATAAAGCCTCCACAGACTTCAGTGGGAAAACATCCAGGCCAAACAGGGCTATCACTGGAAAATGAGACCCTGTAGACCTAACCCCCACTCCCCCCAGTATAAAGATAAATAATATAAATATTGATATAAATGATATATTGTGAGCTTGAGTACATATTTCAGGAGAAGAATCCAGCTCATAATGAGAGATGCAGGAGTATGTAACATAGAAGTTTCTTATAAATTTATTGAAACTATTTGTTAAAAGACATTTTCTTTATAAACCTTTGACAAAGTAAACTGAAGGCCTCTCAATATTTCAGTTCAGGGTGTCTTAGTTCTGAGCTATTGCTTCTGCTATAAAATCCACATAGATCTGTTACACCCAGTTTTGACTTGACTAGTCACAAGATGGGCACCCTCTTCTGGGCTCTGGCGTGGATCAGTACAGTGTTTCATTTGGATGCTCTTTTTCTTCTGTGTCAAATGTAGTATTTATGATTGTCTTGCTTTTTTTTTTTTTTTTTTTTTTTTTTTTTTTTTTTTCTTTTTTTTTTTTTTTTATGGAACTGGATTTCGTTGTTGGATTTCCTAATTTCAGTGACCTTTTGAAATTAATATGATTCTATAGAAAAGATCAGGAACTATGGCTCTTCTTTTTGGGCTGCTCTTCATTTATCATGTTTTCAAAGTGTTATGTTGTCTTCAAATTATGTGATGCTAATGAACCCAAAAAAACGGTTAGGATTTAAATAGTATTTAAGGTAAGTGTGAGGACAGGACAGAGGGCACTGGGGCAGCTCCCTGAGAACAGGGATGGTCTGAGGCTGGGCTGAGGCAGTTTGGGGCCTGGATCAGTGGAACCCTGGGCAGGACTGTCTTGGAGCAGAGCCATCACCCCAAGCACAGGGGCCTCCCTGGGCCAGGGTCTGCCCTGGCAACAGCCTCCCCATGCTACTGGGACTGTGTGTGCTCAGGTCTTGGCACCAAACCTGGTGGGAATTGGGTTTTCTCTTTTTTTTTTTTTTTTTTTTTTTTTTCCCCCCCCACAGCCATTATTTTCTCTCTCATAAGGTTACTTGAAGATTTCCCAAATCAATTCATAAATTTCAAGCATTTCAGCCTAAGTTCTGTGGTATTTCGTTTTAGAGATAATGGGAATCTATGTTCCTGAGATCAGGTGATGTGAATTTGACCTTCATCTGCAGACAGAGTTTAGTTTGCCACCTCATTTTTATCTCATGTTTGTCCTTCTGTTGGCCACAATCAATAAACAAAGCCTCAGGCTAAAACAAACTAAGTTGCCAGCAACACAAAAGAGATGACAAGAATATAAAAAAAACACCTTTCTAATCGTGTTGCTTTGTGGATTCTTTTGTTTAATCTAATGTGGAATTAATTCTTTAAGTAAGTTAACTTGAGGTTATTAAAAACTTATTCCCAGTAATTTAAATTGCCTATTATTAGTTTTTTTTGGAACTAATAAACTAATTTCATTCCGGTACTTTCCTATAGGAAGAAAACCTCAAAAGTTTAATTTCACAAAATATTGGTGAATATTGCTTATATTCTTCATTGGACTTAATTTCAATTTTTATTTCAGAATTTAGCTCAAAAGATACCATAAGAGCCTTCTAACTTTTCTCTCATGTTCTCAATGAGAACTGACTCCAAATCGATCCCCAAAGAAGTCTTAAATCTCTTGTTTAGTACCACAAAGTTAATGACTCAGTAAAATCCAGATATCTGTAAAATAATTACATTTCTATTCTGGACTAATGGATTAATTGGGCTAATTGCTTAAAGGTCAAGTGCAAGGTCCTGCACATGGGTTGAGCCAATCCCAAGCCCAAATACAGGCTGGACGATGAGTGGATTGACATCAGCCCTGCGGGGAAGGAGTTGGGAGTACTAGTGGAAGAAAAACTGACCATGAGCCAGCAATGTGCACTCACAGCCCAGAAAGCCAACCGTGCCCTGGGCTGCATCAAGAGAAGTGTGGCCAGCACTCAGATAAAACCACTTAGGGATTTAACAACACATAAACCAAAAATGAAATAGTGATGGTTTGTACAAGCTCTAATTGCTTAGCTTGCCCCTACACATTTTTGGAGTTGGCACTGATAGTTTATAGACAGCTGTTTCCTAAATTTCTGTAATATCTGATCATCAAGTGAAATGTGTCCATATATAGTTACTGCCTCTCCTGAATGAGCAGTTGTTGTGATTAAAAACTCTGGAAGGTATAAGCAAGAAAATAATGTGATCTCTCAAAAATAAATTAATTTGGATTCTGATAACTAATATTTGCCTGTAAAATTGTTATATCCGGAGACTACAAAAATCTACCACCACCAAAACCTGAATCATGTGTCAGATGTCCTTATTCCACACCATGGTAAGTAGCCCTTTGAGTTCCATTGTTATTGCTTCTCAGGGAGCCCCAGGACTGAAACGTCTGGAAACTCAAGTGCAATTAAACTAGCTCCTCATAGCATGGCATGGTTTGCTGCCAATAGAACTGGTTAAAAAATTAGGAATTTTCCACTCTTTTTTAGACAAAATATGAAGAATTCAAGCAAATCGGGCAATGAAGGTGGTCTATTAACATTTGACATCACCAGCCATGTGGGTAAACTTTGTGGTGTTGGCTGAAAATGGCACTGTGACATCCTCTCTGCACTGACACTGCTCCTCTAAAGGCAGTGAGGGACCAGAAAAAACTGCTGGAAGGATATTTGATTATTTGAAGGCTGAAGTCTAAGCTTTCAAACACTTGTGCTCTGGGGAGTGTAGAAAAATGGAATTCATGATGGATGGGGACAATTTTATGGTAGCAAGTAGAAAGCAGGAGTGTTGTTTCAGAGGAGGTGAAGAGGCAATAATTGTATGTGTTTTCAAACGCTGACCAATGCATCTGCATCAGAGTATGTAGGGTTTATTTAAAAAATATGAAAAGTTTTATTCTGCTAAATCCAGCTCATGTCTTGAGTTGATTTACTTTCTTCAGCAAGATGTTCAGCTGAGCCTGGGCCACTCTCAGGGAAATCATGCAGTGCTCAGAGAAGCCAGAGTAGCAGTATCTCTTCTAAATCTTTTACTTATGTTCAGATCGGGAAACAAATATAAAGAGAGTTTCAAATCCACTCTCTTGAACCGTCTATGCACTGTCAGTGCCAGAATTGGAAGTGTCAGATATGGCTCTCTCCATCGGCACTGTTATGTATCTCCAAGGCTTTTGGACATCTGGCTAAATAAGAAGATGAATCACTGTCATCAATTTAAAAGGTGACGAACAAAGAGCATGTCAAAAATAGTGGGAGAACTTCTCTGGCAGTTACCTTTGAGCTGATACTATTATAGGCTCTATAAAGAATTCCTTGCCTACAGACAAGGTCACTTACTTTAATTTTTATCAATGGCCGCTGGTTTCTTGAATATCATGAACTATTCAATCAAAGACAAGCAATAGGCTTCGCTAAATCAGTCTTGCAACCTTTAATGATAACCACAGCTTTCATGGGATCAGCTCAGTTTTAATTAAAGATTATTGAAATTGATGCATAACAAACTCAGAGAATGTGAATCAACAAGTAAAGTCTTTAAAGGACAAAGTGTTACAGGAAAACTAAAAGAGCCAATGGATCACTGGATTTATATCTGGTCATGCTCTGTGCCAGGAAAGATGTTTTTTTTTGTTCCTGGATTGCATCGGTGAGTTTTCCATGTGCTCAGCTTTTCCAATCAAGATACTTCAGGAAATGGCTAAACCACTGTATTTCTCTTTTCAGTTATTTTGATCCCCTTGTCCTGTGTTTCTGTCATTGTCTATGTGATTGCTGCTTATATAGACATGTCTGACCTAGCCTTAAATTTACTAATGTAATCTCAGCAACATATAGCTCACTGCAGGCTGCAACACCTCGCCTGATCTGTTTGAGATGGCCTTCTACTTGACCTCTAGATACCATTCTTGAAGGACTCAGGGCTCTCACAGGTCCCATGTAATACCAGTCTGCTCTGTAAGGCTGTACCAGAGAACTGTGGTGTCTCAAACAGCACAGCACTTGTGTTTAGGTAACTGAGCTGATCTCAGATTGTCAAGGTAGCTGTTGTTGAAGAACAAACTAGAAACTCAGCCTTTTTCCTGTAAATTGATCTGCCCATGGAAGCTTCTGTGTGCATCTGGAGCTTTCAGTAAAATACCAAGAACTCATGACATATGTACTAGGAAGGAGTGCAAATTTGTGGTTAAAATAGCACTGTATCATCTGCCACAGCAGTAACCATTGGGGGCTAAAAAAGCAGCCACTTAATGGTTACCTAATTTTTGTTTGAGCTCAGTTGTTACATTTCTTGCACCTAATAAAAGAGAAACTTCTGAATTACAGTATTAGAAAGCTAACAGATAAAATAAAACACTGGTTCCTGCATCCTATCTCACAATTTATATAACATAGATATAATATTCAGCCAAGTTTGAACTTTAAAAATTTTTCTTAAGACATAGCACTCAGCTATGGAAATAAATTCTACAGTTTAGTTTAGGTCTGGAAATTTATGGTGGGTTTTTTTCCACTGTGAAAAATAATCTGTAAATTTCCACATGATCTTTTACTCAATTTCAAAACCTGAAGCCACCTCACAATCTTGTCATTTTTCCTAAGAAGAATAAAGACATATCTTATCCCTTAGCTTCATAGTTGGCATAATTAAGACCTACAGTTATTATATCAGCCTACATCGGTTTATGAAACAGTAATAGCTTCTTAAAAACCTTATTGAACATTCTTATTGAAAAGTAACTTTCTCAAAAAGCAGCTACAATTAAATTTTGTAAATTACCGAGGTCATATAGAAACCACTAAAACAATTGGATTAAACTATAACTCTTCATCCGACAGTAAAAAATATTTTTCATGGGAAAGAATTGCTTTTTTTCTCACTATTTTTATACTGTGTTATATTGAAACAATTTCAATGAGAGAACACCATAATTTTATAAAACTTCCTGAGAAGAGTACAAAACCCAAATCTTTATTTCATGTAGCCTTTCAGAAGATTCTTACTGGTATTTGAAGATGTCTGATAAAATTACATGAGAAAGATATGCACATTTCATGATCTCAAGGGCTTTACAAAAAATAGTGTTTTGCAATTTCCCGCATGAATTCTTTATATGAAAACTTCGATGTAATTTCCTATTTATCTAGGAAGAACCTTGATTGCAAAGAAATGGATTTTGAGTGCTGGCTCACTATAAATCAGTGAGTGTGACAGAACAGGAGTCAGAAGTTTCATCTCTCATTTCCCAGCTTCCCCCTTCTCCTATATAGTCTCTACCATGTGCCATTTTCCACATACACTCGGTAACAACAGCAACATGAAACTGTGAGCTGAGAGGCTTAGTGGTTTGCACCCTGGCCATATCTAAAGAGGATCACGCAAGGATGCAAATTCAACCTCCTTGAGAGTCGGACTGCTAAAATTCTTAACCTTTAGCCTGTGAGGATATGTTGAGCAGCCTGTGGCTCCTATTTTTCAGATTGAATTTCACTGGTACTGCCATCACAGTTTTATTGTTGCAAAACTATAAGCAGGACTGAGGACGGCACTCAGATAACAAGGCTCGTAATGATTGCCAGGCATCTAGAAATGGACAAGGTGGACTGTGGATTCTTCCCTTCATTTAGAGATTAGCTTAATCTGCTTTAACATTTGTGAGCAGTGGCTATCATTGAAGGGTTTTTACTAAGGAACTTAAATGTGATTAATAGGTGATAAAGTTAGCTTTAAAATAAAAATGGAGCAATCATATAATGTCAGCTATTGCCCTTGTTTGCTAGTTATGTAGTAATGCTGATGCTTTAAGTGACAGTCTTGCTCTAGTCATTGCTCATCATCATATGACAGACATTTTCTGTTTTTATACAAAGTTAGCAGTAGTTCTGTTGAGATATTTACTTTCTTGCGAAGATACCGTTAAAGCTAAGCCACGTAACATGATCTTGTTATTTGGCCCAGTATTATCTAGCTATATAAAGAAAAACAGGCTTCCTACTGACTTTAGCCCTAAAAGGCTCTTAAGCACCAACTTTAGTGGAACTATTACATGATGTTTTGCTACTAGGAACTTCAGCAGGGATGAAAAATGAGAGTGGCTATGTTTGGAGTAGTGCTTCTATTTACTTTTTAAGTAACTGCTGACATTATGGTTGAGAGCAAAGGTGGTCTAGAGATGATGAATGATCCAAAATCTAGATTTCTCTTCTACACAGATTTACTTTGAAGAAGTCATTTTAGCTTAAGGAGCAATTTGGCAGCCTGCAGCTGACAAAAGGGGCAGTCCTGTTACTTGCCCCTCTCCTGGTCATGCTTCCCTAGCTTGGCACTGGTACTCCTCAGATCCTGTGATGAGCTGATTCAGCTCCTTAAACTGGCAGAAAATAATTAATCTGTTTCTGCATGTTAGTTCTTTGCCGAATTAGTGAGCTGAATCGAATCACCCAGATGGTGACCAGAGTGGTTTCAAGGGAAGGGCTGGGATGTGAAATCAGGAGAACTAAACTGGAAAGGTAGGAGAAAGAAGGGGAAGGGGAGGCAGGCTTTACTTTTTGGTAACAGCTGTTAGATCTGCTCAACCTTCTTGTGAAACTTCAAACTCAGCACAGTTTCTCTGAGACTATTCCATTCCTGTAAATGTGAAGAATCCATTCATCATCCATTTTAATGGAGCTCCTGTTTGTCCAGAAAGTTTAAGCACTAATAAAGTAGTACATGCTATACAAAGCAAAATATGACTCTACCTAATGTCACTAAAATATAAAAAAGAAGTATAGGAAAGAAATTCCAAGGAAGAAGTTTGGGGTTTGTTTTGTTTTGTTTTGTTTTGTTTTCCCCTGGAATGGAGGCAAAGAATTAATTCATGTCTGACAAATTCTATTAAAAAACATATCTTTTACAGGAGTGTGAATGAAGGCAGAAAAACTTCAAGATGGAAGCTGAGATAGCTTAATATGCTTAAATGCTAGGTAAGAAAATTCATGGAGGGAAGAGAAGGACAGTGGCTGTGAGGGAGTGCTGGGGTCCTTTCTGCAGGCACTGACATAGCTGAGAGCTCTTCAACTCCTGTAATGGAAGTGAGAGAGGAGCAGCCCTGAAGGTAGAGTGAACAAGGGAGTTAAAGTTAGGGTGGCTTACAGAAAGCTACAGCCTCAGAAGAAAAACCTGAGGCTGATGCTGAATTATTTTATATACAGGACAAAAGGCAAGCTCTAGCAAGTGAGTATATAAGCAGACATAAGGCACAAAAGCCTAAGGCATGTATCTCTTTAGTGGGAGACAGAATTGGGACGGAACATGTTTTTCTTTTCTTTTCTTTTCTTTTCTTTTCTTTTCTTTTCTTTTCTTTTCTTTTCTTTTCTTTTCTTTTCTTTTCTTTTCTTTTCTTTTCTTTTTCTTTTCTTTTCTTTTCTTTTCTTTTCTTTTCTCAGTGGTATATTATTCTCAACTTTAAAATCTGTCTCCATCTTCAGCTATTGAACTAAACTGCATTTGATTGTAAAGAGTTTCAAGGAGGGGATATAGTGTGTTGCAAATTTTATCCCCCTATTTTTTATTCCTGTGAATTCAGTAGGCTTTCTAGTATTTGTAAGTACTAGTTGAATGAGGACTTTTAGGATCAGGTCTAATAGCATATAGTATCAATTCTGCTGTATCAGCTTGTTGAAAAAATTTGGGCTTTTCACCATTTATTTTGTAAATTCATTATTTACATCTAAAGCAAGAGTAAATATTATAGAATACATAGAGGCCAGAGCGACAATTCTGAAACTTCCCTGATCTTACTAAAAGAAAATAGTCCTTTTTGTGTTCTGCAGCTCTCACTAAGATAGCTAATGTATTCTACAAAATGCTCCGTGTGCAAACAACACCTAATCTCTTTTTAGAGAATAACAGATATGTAAGGCCATATTTTCAGTTAAATATCTCATTTCCATATACAGTATGGCAAATCAAGAGAGTATGAGAAAAAAAGAAAAAGAGAATATCCTAGATCCCTGGAATTTAAATGGAAGGAATTTTAACCAAGTATGTCACTTAAGTGCCAAAGGATTTTACCTGTAACGGGAAAAAAAGAGTGACTCTTCACTCAGCTCCTGCTCAGGTTTTGGCTAGCACACAGCTCATACTAAGGCCTGGTGTATGCTGGGAGCAGTGCCAACAGGTCAGAGCATGGGCAATATATAGGCAGGACACAATGGCCGGAAAGGGCTAAAGGTCATTATGCAGCCACTATCACCTGCAGCTTTCTATCTGCTGCAAGACCAAACTTCCAAGCTGGAAGGTACAAATATGTCAGCTCACCCAAAAAGTTTTTGAAGCAGATTGAAGAGCAGCTGGGCTGCTGAGGCTTTCGTGCTTGCTGGTGTGCTCCAGGGGATGACAGCACAGTGACGGGGCATTAAGGATGAGCAATCCCACTGTTGGCCAGGTAACTTGCTCATAGGTGCACAAGTTGCAAGTTATGAGCTGCAAGTTATGAATTAGAGAACTTGTGAGTTAGAAACTTCATGAATTAAGCAATGAATTAGTAAATTCACTTGTTAGACTAGTCTGTACAAAGGCAATTGAGCCCTTGTTTTTCATGTTTGCTTGTTTGTTTTCTTTCTTAATAAGCTCATAAAATAAAGTTTAAACTACAGAGTACATTGTCCTGTAAATTTGAGATCCAAATGGACTGTGACAATTAGGTTCCAGGAGAGCTGTTTTCAAATACTGTCACAAAAAGTGATTTTTGTCACTTGGGAAATGGAAACTGAGTGTCAAGCTCTGCTCAATAATTTGATGTAATAAATGCAGAATTCTCATTTTAGAGCATGTTCTTTCTCCCTAACCATGTTTAATATCAGTTCTCAACTAAAGTTGTCCAATTTTTCGGAGCTGGTTGGTATGGCCAGTCCCTGGGGCAAGCCCTCCCTAGCCCCATTGTGCACCCAACTGCACACACAGCTGCGGAAGAGACTTCAGTGACTCAGGTGTGTGTCCTTAAAGGAGATTTTAACAGATTCTGATGGTGCTATGAAGAAATTATCGCAATCTTAAGTAATGTGAAATTTCTTTTCTTCAGTAAAATGGCTAAGATTAGCACCAAGCAAAAAGGAGTATAGAAAACGCTGTCATAATGGCAGTGTAATTTAGTTTACATTGACAGAAAAATCATAAACCATTGCTAAAAATGTTACTTGCTGATTTAACTTCAGTATCTCCAAGAAAACACTTGAAAAACTCAGCTTTAAATATGCCAGAAGTAAATTATTGTAAATAATAGTTAACAGTAAATAAACATGATGATAAAATGGATAATTTAGAACTATTTATGTATGAAAGGTAAATAAAGAAGCAAATAAAAAAGCAATTCTGTCTACCAGGATTTGCTCTCAGATTTCAGAACATCTGGAATTGCTCAGTGCTTTTTCATATAATATAAATGATATTTATAGAGAAAAAGAAGAGATTATGACAGTCTCAGAACATGTGAATCTCCAGGTGGGCTCAGACTTTCTTCTGCTTCTCAGATAGCAGTAGGCATAGCACTGATGCTAACAATTTCAGTTAAAGATCTTAGTCCTTTGAAGTGAACAAAAGCTGGTTTTGCGATGCTGTTTTGTTTGCGATCTACTTGCATGGTCTGAGAGCAAACATATGAAAATAATCTTTAAGCTTTCATCCCTGTGTAAGCTGATCCAACCTTGGTGCAAGGCCCTTCTTAACTACAGTCTATACAATTATTGTATCAAGTTGTATAGTTACCACACAACGACTGTAGAAAAGGTACAAAAATCAATTTGATAAGGCATAGACACTCATGCGAAAGTCTTTCCTAGGTAACTAACATAATCGTAAGTTCCAAGAAAACTCTATGATACTTTCAGTACTTTATAGTTTTCTACTAATAGACTTCTATTTATTCATAAAGTAAACAAAGTTTTAGAAAAGCACAAATAAAAAAAAAAGGTTCTAAAAGTGTAGTCTGCATTTCTATAATTATTAAGACAACTTTATTTTTCTCAGTCAAAATCAGCACATAACACCACGGTTTTCTGAAGTGCCATGATGGAAGGAAATAACCCAACAGATGTTCAATATGCATGATGTGATTTTTCTTTGCTTTTTACTGAAGCAACACAAAATTCAAACCTTGGTATCCTGAGGAGGGAATAAGGTCACTGCAAATTACCTCATTATCGTCTTATTTCTCTCTTGTGGCAGAGACTGTGACAGGCTGAAGTCACTGTCTAAATTATGATGGCCTATCTATTGCTTCTGACAACCAGCAATGCCTAGACCAGGACTTGTGGCAGGGTCCTTGTAAATCAGCACAACAATTTGCAGGGCAGGAAGACATGAGGAAAAGATTCCTCTAGCTGAATCTGATATAGATAGAGTATATAGGGAAAAAATTACATAATCTATATATATATTGCATATTTCTTTCTGTGAAAATAAATGAAGATGTAGATCCTGCTATAAGTTATTATATTGTTATCTAGCACTGGCCTTCATACTATCAGATTAACTACATTGTGGGGTTAAAATGGTCTGTTTGTTTTTTTTGTTCTCAAATATGTTTCCTTTTAGAAGCTTAACTTTGTTGTAAAAGTACTTACAATTGCTGTTTTTCCAGAGTTTTTTTCTTAGTACGAGGCTGAGATTGGAGACACACAAACATTTTAGTTGTCTGAGATTACAATTAAATGGCCATGCAGTGTGTGTTCCAGATAACCACTTTTTCCTTCTGTTTCTTGTATTTCCATGCCAGAAGTTGTCTACCTCAGAGGACTTCCCCAGCGGGCAGTTCAGCTTGCCCTGCCTGTTGTAGGGGTTCCCAGATGGAGATCCTGGGCAGTGTCCACAAGGCCTCCATGACTGGCTGGAGTGGAACAACATAAGGCCACCTCTCCTCAGATTCCCCCCTCTCCCTGCTCCAAGGGATCCAAGAGAGGCTTAAGAGCATTTGCACTCACATCTGTACTCTCACAAACTCTCTTCTGCTTAAAAGTTACAAGTATGAAGGTGGTGCCCAATCCTCTGGAGTACTGGGCTACTCTCCTTGCATCCCACAAAGCACTGGATTCCTGCAGGAGGCCAATACAGCCCATTTAAGCGGCTCTTGGAGGGCACAAGCACTTTTGACCAAAAAAATAATTCATAAGGGAGAGATTGAAATCAGAGAGGGTGGGACAGTCTAAGAGTTGTTATCCTAGAGACAGCAGCCTTGATCCTTGCAGTGTTTTTGATGATGCTTCCATAAACTCTAGCAGTTTCCCAGAGCAGATTGGGGTATTTCAGACAATTCTGTAAATAGCTGGTGGAAGCAAGGAGGCATTGAGTTTTCTGGAAATACTAGGTACAGTATCAATCTAGGAGGTATTAGGAAAGAAAATCACTATATAATAGTGTGGTGAACAGAACTTTAAGTTCCATTTTACTCTGTTGGCTAAAAGAGTACCTGAATCCAGCAGTATTTTTTTAGCTAAGCCTGACACTGCAGAGCAGCCAGGAATTGGCCTCAAGAGAATCCACATGAAGTACCTGTTTAAGTGGACTAAGACAGAAGCTGTATTCTATGAGAGTAAAACACTGTAACATCCTGGTTACATATTTTGGCCAAGCTATTCTTTAATATATTAACTGTTAATCTTTTATTTCTGGTGACTATTTTCTGTGTCAGCTGCTGCAATTCAAATCATAATTGCTAGTGAAGTGGTGAAAAAAGATTAGAGAATGCCCAGGTGCAAGCTGTTCAGGGCTGGGAGGCTGTTTTTCAAGCCAGTTTCAGACTGGATGATGCTTGTAGACAGCTCTGAAGCAAGAGTGAAATGGTGTAACCGATGGAGGGGATAAACAGCACCAATAAAATCTGAGGGGGGGGCGGCAATATTATAGGACTTTTGTAAGCTATAGGAGATGGATGAGAGAATTTATCCATCTTTACTCTGAGCCTAGTAACAGCGATGCCTGGGAAACTACAACATTGAACCTAGTATCAGAAATTTTTCTGATCTTTGGAAACCAAAAACATACACTGCAAGAAGTAATTGGGTGAGAATTAAACATCTACCGCTTCAATAAGTAGGAAAATTCAGCTTCTACTTGACATCTCTGTATATGAAATGGGTTATAATTGCAGTGACTTATATTTCTAGCACTGTTGTGCTGGATCCATGCTTTTTGAAGAGGTACTTCAAGGACTCTTAGTGATAACATGTAACCTTCATTTGGACAATATACAGGTACCAATGCTGTATGTTGATATGAAGGGTGGTCTTAATATTCTTAAAACCTTATTTGTGTTCTCAATTTGTTTCCTAGACTACTTCTTGAGATGGTTTGGAATAAAAATTTAGGAAAACCTGATCACCCATTCATACTTTTAATGAAAAATCACTGCTGACTGAACGAGCAGGTGCATTTTGAATTTAGAGAGTTTCCAGGGATGACTGCTGTTGAAACTGACTTGAAGAGTAAGTTTGAAGATGAATGTGTTTAATCATGAAAGCCATGGTTCATTATACAGTGTACAATGTTTCTGTCAGCCCCTGACTGGAAGCAAAATGGGACAGGTTTAGATTTAAAGGGGTTACTGTTAACATGCTGATTTGTGCCTCCCAGAAAAAGGAAAATTAAACCAACATTTTGATACTAAATGAACAGTTTTCCTCACAAGTACTAAAAATTTGCTTAACAAATATTTTTATTAAAGTAAGATGGACAAGTCTGAAGAGGTGGACAAATGAAGTATATCTGATCTCATAGCTGATCTTGTAGCGTAGCTTGTGCTGCTGGTTGTTGCTGGTGTCACCCCTCTGCTCCACACTGCTTCTTCCTCCTTGGTCTCCTAACTGTCCTAGTTCATCACAGCTGTGCTACTAACAGGCACACTCCCTAGCACCACCTATGAAACACAGCTCTCCACTGCGAGGATTGTGAATTCCTTCTTTGATTTCTCTTTGGAAATGTCTCCTTACTTTGACCTGCAGCGACTGTCGCTGATGCTGTTGTCTGGTGTCGTTGCCCTAATGCAATGCCCAGCAAGGGAGCATTACACTGAGCTCTTACACTGCTGTCACTGGGGTTGCTCTGCAGTCCAGCGGAGTTGCCTTTGTAACAAGCACTGCATGTGCAAAATTCATGGGCTTTAGGCCTGTCCATCAATTTCTCTTCCCTTTGATCCATCAGATAGCAACAGAGTTCACCCCCTCTTGAGCGCTTCTCTGCCATCTGGGTTCACTGTTGGGGAGGGAGATCTGAGGTCTTTGCCATTTTTTAGGTCCCAGACATCAGGCTTCTATATACATGGGTCCTAGGGGAGCTGGACTGACAGACTACTTGGCCTGCTGCAATTTAATTCTCTCTCATAAATCTTCCCCCCTATAACTAGGCAGATGATAATGAGATCCACCAACAATGCCAAACAAGTGTCAACAAACACATGCCTGACTGAAAACCAGATGTAGCTACAAAGATGTTCCTGTACCTGGCAAAAGGAGAAGATTAAAGTCTTCCATTAACAATGTGCTTTATTTTCCTTGGAAATGTTCACCTGTTGGTTTGTGTATTTTAGAAAGTCTTAAGATAGACATATTAGCCTGAATGTTTATTAGTCACAGGGGTAGAGCAGAGGATGTTTATGGACCAAGAGAAAGTACCCAGGCTATAAGGGACAAAACCAGAAAAAAAAAGGAGCATGTGATACTTAGATAATTTTTTTTTTATATAAAGATTCTAAGATTGTCAGTAATTTTTGAAAATCAGTAGCAAATTATTTCATGTTTTCCTATGAATTATGCGAGTACATTAAAGGAAAAACAGCATCTTACACAGTAAGTATTCACACTCCATTTATCTGTAACCTCCAGGAAAATGAGTCCCTTGTAACTGTTTATAAATACCTCCAAGAGACATGCTGCAAGGCAAGAGTAAGGTGAACAGAAACATAAAACCAGATAAGAATAAGCTGGTAATGCTTAAATTTTGGCTAAAATTCCAAAGGCTTTTCCTAAACATGGCCACTGGAGTAGTTTTGGAGCAGTGAGAAGAGGGATAAAAAATGAACCTACTTTTAGGTGAAATTCAATAATAAATTTATTATGGGGATTAATATGACATGATGCATTCAGTAGCCTAAATGTTACAATGCCAGAGGTCTTCTTCAAGCCTACTTCAAATGATTTGAAGTAAAGGTACTATCTGAAAATTGTTTATGACCAACTCCATAGTGTGCCATAATAATTTTTATTGATGTTGTAATTTGTATGTAATTTGAGTAGCACCTGCATCAAGTTATTTGTACAGCATTTGATTAAAATATTGCTAAGAATGGAGCAAAGAACTGCGTGTGCGTATGCTCTGAAGTCATCAGCTATACACACATACATGGAAAAGTTGTGAACTGGGCTTGCATATTTAGGTGTATATATGGTTTGTCTCAGGGCAGTAAGGTATGGTTCAAACTTTGCTGTTGAGAAACAAAATCAAACTTGAATGCTGAATAGGAATGTAGTTGATTTTTTTTTTTTTTCCATATTCAACTAAGTTGTTCCTTGAATTGTCCGTAAAGCATATGCAATAGATGCAAAGCAGTGCTTTCTGCAGATGTCTGAAGCTCTAAGATGCTGCCCTGACACAGGAAGCAGAGAGTAATTTTTCTGAAGAACTGACTTCTGAAAAGCCCCAGAGAATGACCAGAGGCATTTTAATCTTTCAAATGGACACCAACCCTAAGGAAGCTGTTAGCATGTCATGTATCTCAGATAGAAACAGTCCACATCTGGACAAGCCAAACCTAAATTCCTGCAGTAAAGATGAAAGGAAAAGAAAAGGTGTTGGGCTTTTTTTTTTGTTGTTGTTGGTGTTGTTGTAGCTGCACAACTTTGTGATTATCAAGGCAATTGGGGAAGCTTCTTGTTCTATGCAGTTTGGTCCCAGAAGCAAATGGGAAATGTATTAACTGTGAGAAAGTAACGGGAATCATCTTTTGAGGAGGGTTTAAGGGAATTGCCGCACTTTATGAAGCTGAGAATTGAAGGATGCAGATACCTTGGACCTATCTGGAAGCCTGGACAGCCATTATCTTTCCAAAGAATCCCTCAAACATTCATCGACACAGAAAGCCTCATGGACAATCTGTGGCCTTTGTGATTAGTCTAAGGAACGTCACCCAAGGAAGCGGGAGTGTATTGAAGGATGAACCCCCCCAACCCTTGCAGTTGTATTGTCAAACTCCTTAGATAAGCCCCAAAGGGGGAAAACTGGACTGAGTGAAACCAAATGTCTCTCATCAGGCACAAGGACCACCAACTACTGGCTCCATGGTGTAAGCCCAGTACTTTGTGGCTCTATTGCATAAACCTGACACCATGCAGGCCTTGCTAATGGCTTTGCTACTTTGCCACTGAAGAGGTGATAAGGCCTGATAAGAGGTGAGCATTTCTGCCCCAGAAGCTGGATGATTGTTCAGGAAGCATGACGTCAGCAAAAATCTGGGAACTGATGAGAAAATAAAGGGAGGAGGGAGCTAGCATGACCACTGACTCAACCGGAAAAGGGAGTTGGTGCACCCCATTCTCCCTCAATGCATGTGCACGACTTCACCTTCTCTTCTCATGGAATAGCTGCCTCTCTTTGTCTAGTATGCTAATCAGCTGATGAAATGAACTTGAAAGGTGACAGAAAACCTTGCTCTGTGAGCACCCACCACCCAACATTACTGAACCTGAGACAATGCTGGATCCTGGGGTGGTGACTGGATTTCTTTGACTCTCTTTCTTTTTTTAGTTTCTTATAGATTTATAAGAGACTACATTTCTTATTATCAGTTTCCAAGTTTAAGTTGTTTCTACTACTGCAAGTAAAATATTTTAACTGGTCGTTTGGTGTCATTTCACCTTAATTTAACCCAAGTGGATCACAGAACCTTTACAACTCCGTGGGCTTCCAGTCCAACTCATGACATGCTTTCAACAGAAGATTTTTATAATTGTTTTTTTGTGATTTTTGTTTTTTCAAATTCTGACTGTGTAAGTGATGCTAACATGTTTAAATGCCTGTATTGTTTTAATAGCACTGGGGTGTCCTCATTTCTATGCTGGCTGCCAAAATGTTTATGCTATGATTAAAGAATGGTGATTTATGCCATATTGGGAAAATATTTGGACTGCTTCATATACAGGCACTATGGCTGATACTTTGCACAGTAGTAAAACTGTTAATGCTGAGCAAACTGATAATTTAAGAAGACCCTCATGACAGTCAAAAACCAGACAAGTGGACAAAAAATATTTAAAAACCAGACAAATCTTGTTAGGGCATAAAGCTTGCTCACAAGAAAAAAAAAAAAAAAAAAAAAAAAAAAAAAAATATGAATTCTTAATTTCAGTCAGAGAAAAATATGGTATTATTTCTCTAAGTGTTTGTATTTTGATTTTTCTCCTTGTATAACTTGTTACATTGGGACTAGTTGAACCAGAAATTGTCTGCTAAGACGAGCTGAGACCACTGTCTGAAGTAAGGAGGTGCTTAACTACTGTTCCATAAGGTATTGATTCAGTGAAGTGTTAAATGGAATCATGTTCATGTCCATTTAGAGTGGTGGATACCATCAGGGCCTAGAACATTAACTTCACAACACTCAGTTTTTAAAAACTACTCATTGATTTTGCTGGTTCATTTTGGATTAAACTCTATAAAAATGTCAAATATTCTGTAAATAACAGACGAAGAAGGAAAGGAACTGATATTGCTAATGGTGAATTGCTTTATTAACATTAATATAATTATCTTAGTTCTTCATCACATGCCTTAGACTGAGTAAAATATCCAGAGGGGTTTAAAATTTGATTTTTAATCTGTCACTATATTCTGTAATAAATATGAGAAATATATTTTAATGAGACTTCACTGTGGATTGTCTTGTGGCAAATTATTGCCTCCTCTACTTGCTGCACAAATGGGCAACATGATGCCCTGACATAGAGATTCTTTTTGCAAACAGATGGCTGCTTGGGGATCAGGGTTTGCATACTAAATGAGGGATGCAAGGGAATGACACATCATCTATTACATCCTCAGGGGATCAAAATTGGGAGTTTCATATACAGTCATGGGAGAGTGGTAAGCGCTTTTGCAGAGGTTAATCAGAACAGGGTTGTTAAATGGTTAAACAGTTTAACTCTCTTACTAACTGACACACAATCACTGCTAGGTGAAGTTCAACTCTTATAACTGTACCAGCTCTAAAGAAATGTAAAGAGGATGATACCTGTGCTTTATTTCACAGGGTGTGCAACCCTGCTTTGGTAAAGCAGTTCTGTCAGTACTTTGTGGAATCAACAGCCTGGAAATTTTTTGCAACATACTACCTTGAGATATGTTCAGGATAAATTATTTTAGATGGATATGAGTCATGTTCCTACAGTGAAATGCCTGTCTAAAATTGCTCAATAAGAAATAATAGGGAGTCAGTTTTATGGTGATGAAAACAACACCCTGAGAGAAAGACTGGTGAGGGTAAAAGCTCTGGTTGCTTTCACATTCATGAAATGTGGAGAAGATTTACTCACACATCACTCTGAATCTGCAACCAGTAGGTTGCAGCATGAAAGCAAGTCTGAGAGTAGCTACGCTTCTGGTGGTGGATTTTTAACAATTATTTTTAGCAGTTATCAGGACAGCATTGTGGTTAAATAACTAGATTTGTTTTGGATGCCAACAGGAGAGACAGAAGTGAAGATTCACACTAGGAAATAGAATTAACCCTTCAGAGTCATTAGAATTTGCCAAGAAAATTAGGACACCCCCACACCTCCCTTCAGACTGAAGCTGATGAAGTGTGAAGAGGGCTCTGACACTGTAGATATGAAAGACAATATGAAATAGAAGAAAAATGACCCAAGGTAAAAAAGTAGCATGTATTTGCCTGTGTAGCTACAGAATTAGTTTAGTATTTTCTTGGTATGGAGGCAAACTGGAAAGGAGAGAAGGTAATATGAGCAATGGATTATATTATTTGTCTGGGCTTTGAAAATGACAGCAGTGTGCTCAGCATGGACTGGGGGGGATTGAAGCAGTGCCCTTATTTCAAAAGAACAGGCCTGGAGGCAAAAGGTTATGCTGCAGCAAAAGACAAACTAGCAGCCTGAAAGCACACACAACATTTGTGAACTTTTGAGTTAGATAAAGAAAGGTGAACAGGCATAAGTTGTGCCAGAAACAGTGATATTAACATTACAAAGAAGATAAACAGCTAAAAGCTGGGCTGCATAGCATTGATCTTACAATAGAGGATGTGATTATACAGGTAAATACCAGCTGGGAAAGAATCTGTTCTGTAACAATGCTGGGAAAAAAGTTAGGTGAGATAAAGGTGAAGCTTTTACTTTCGTCTAAAGTGCAGACACTGGCAGGGCATTAAAGTGACTGAGGAAGATACTGGGGACAATCCAGTAGACAGGACACAAACCTGCACAGACTAAAGCTGAAAATCTCAGTAACCCAAGGTACAATCACTGTGAATGCCTTAGAGCAATACAAACCATTGAGGATGGGATTCAGGCTGCAATTAAAATACCTCATTTAAGAAATCTGTAAATGTTTACTTATGAAGAAGAGGTCTAAGCTCCTATTAGAGTCAACAGAGTTTTGGAGTTTAAGTTGGTTACTCATATAGAAATAGCTAGTCCTCTCCAGTGAGGGATGGATTACTTACAGCTCATGTTTCATAGCTGAAAACCACAAATCAATATCTCCACTACCTAAAGGAGATATACATTGGGCATGATATACTTGCCTAATCATGAATGTTTAATGCCATTGTAGGTGCAATGGCTTATTTTGCTGAGCCTCCAGCAGCTGTGCCAGCAAGGTATGGATTTCTAGGGGGTTCTGTATCACTTTGCCCATCCTTTGTGGAGGTCTTTTGATATTGCTACAGCACCTCAGATGGCACTAGGTACCCATGGTTAGGAAAATGAATTCTGCCTTTAGCATCCGGTCATGGTATTTTAGAAAGACCTTTGGACAAAATGTGGGTTCTAATTTCCCTAGTTACCTACAGGAAAAATTCAGGCACTTAGCATGACATAATAAAATATTTTATCTCTGTATGTCAGCTTATACAGGTATTCTGTTTAAAAGTTACAGGACAGAGACTTTTAATACTTTTCTCTAACATCTTAAAAAGTATAGTAAAAGTCAAGTGCAGATTGTAAAAACTCTGGGAAGAAAGTCTGTGTTTTAGTCTTGCCTCAGATAAACAACTGTGCTAACAAAGTGGTCAAGTGTCTTTAATATCTCAGGAGCTGGATGGCTGGAGCAAAACAGGCTGGGGAGAAAACTTGTAGGAATGACACCTCACCCCTAAAAGTAAATTAAAATAAATGTCTGGATTACTATTCACCCTTCCTATTATAGCCTTACCAGAAAACATGCCAACTGAACAGAGCCTTGTCTGTAAAGGCACATGCTATCCTTGTCACTCATCTCTCTCCATCCCATGTTGTCTTTGCATATCTCTTTACCCTAATCCCGAATATGCACATGGTGTCTGTCGGAGGGAGGCAGGAGGCAGTCAGTGAAGAGGAGGAAAGCGGTGCCTGCAAAAGTGTCCCCAGTGCAGGGTTTGCCTCGGCTGCCCCTGAACCCCTTCTGGCAGCCTGGCACAGCGTGTACGTTGGGTGGCATGGGGGGAATGGATGTATTTCTTGCCTACATCACGGCTCTATCCTCCTCAGCAAAGGGAATGGGTTGATGCTGCCACACGCATTGTACAAAATCCTGTTAACACCAACTGGAGGATGTCTTCTGCATCATGAATGTGCTCTTGCTGGAGTCACAGCCGTACCTCGAATGCTACTCTCCTGATGAAAGCAGTTTCATCAGGATGATTAAGTAATGAGGCAAGCAAAGCTTAGCATGTGTAAAAAAGTTTAATGTGTGGTAAAAGTGAATTGCATTGCTTATGTAGCATACCTGCAGCTTATTTCAATGAAAAAATCCAGGTTTTTCAAATTATCATTTTAGAGTATTTTGCACAGTGAAGGAATGACATTAATTCTTAATGAAACTAAATCCTTTTAATAAACAGCTGGTATTGTCTTGTCAGACTACAGATACAACTTTAAGGATAATTTACAAACTATTTGCCATTCTGTTTTAATGTAGCAACTATGAAATATCAATAAAAGTACTATAAAAGAGGTGGTCTGTGAAAAAAAAAAAAAAAAAACAAACAACAAAACAAACCCAAAATAAAAAGTTACTGTCTTGATACAGAAAAAATGCTCGAACACAGACATACACCTCACTGGTACAGGTGACCAAGCAGGAGGCCAGGCACTGGGAATAGACATGTAACAGGAGAATCTTGTGGAGCTTAATTCCATAGTATAAAATGTTATAAATATTTACAATCCAGGAAGCTTCAGTTTCAGCTGAGCTACCTGGGCCTCTTTGCATTCTTGCCTGTGTTGGTTTAATAAAGATTCTTTTCACCTCAAAGTCAGGTCCCAGTGATGCAGGTTTACAACTGAACAAAACATGTGTGTTTTCATTCCCAGAGGTGAAATTACCCAGGCTTTTATGTTACAAGAACTGTACTTGTCAACAAATTTAATTCAAGTGGTTTAATGCAGGAAGAATGACTTTTACAATTATTTTAATGTTTTCAGCGCTGTAAGACAACTGTAGTTAAGATCTTTTTTTTTTTTTTTCCTGCTCTCAAAATGCCAGTCAGACCTTTGCCAATAGGAATTGGCATAGTGAGCAAGCCCAGCTGTACATTTGGCCTTTCTAGTCCATTATTGTATTTTTAATTACTTGGACCATAGGGGATATATTTTTAACTTCTATGTATTTTCTGCTAATTTTCGGGGGGATTTTTAAGGTGCCACTTGTTATCTGTCTAATATGAGTAAGAGTTGGTGTGCTCTGGCAGTGATGCTGGAGCCTACCTTTCCATTTAACTTCTGCAGAGGAGAGCAAAATGGATGCAGACAATTTTAAATGTTACAAAAGATTTTAAATTTCTCTTCTGATATAGGCTCATCATGACTCATCAGAATAACCTTATTTTCTTGGTCTGAAAGTTCAAAGGTTTATTATATTTACTAATAGAACTAGTCTGCCTGTGTTTTCACTCTTGTCCCAAGAATGCCACAGCCTTGCTTCTACTCTGACTCTTACTACACCAAAGGAACTTAAGTACCTTTTCTTGTCCCTTTGAAATAGCATAGATGTTTTACATGGGATATGGGAAGTCTATGCATAAGGACAAAAGCTGTTAACAGAGGGAAAAAACCCAACCGTCCGTTGTAAAATCTCCATGTTACATAATATACCAGTGTTATCTGCTTATGATGCACCATAGATTAAAACTCTGAAGAGATCTGAAACTGGTTATTTAGTTCTGAGAATAAATCACTGTCAAGAATTTCCACACTCTTTTCTGGTAGATGTAAGGTACGGATATCCAGTTCTGGTATATGTTATTTAATCTCATCTTTGAAATTAGACTTTGGTTCAGCTTCACACTGGTTCATCAGCATGATTTACATTTCAACCTCAGTGGACCTCCACTTACCTCCTCAAGTGAGGAATGGCTAGGAGAATAAAAAAGTTGTAGCCCTCTAATAACACTGCCCAGACTGGTGTATGCATAAGGGCATATTATGCATCTAAACATTTTTCGTGATGGCTATTATCTTATTTCGCTACTCAGAACATCTTAGAAAAACAGTTGAAAGAAATATAATGAATTTCACGTGTCTGGTCCCTTGCTCCGTATCAGAATCAGTTATTCCAACCAAATTTCTCAGGCAGTGTTGAAAGCCACATTATTAGCAAAGTTTTCCTGCTATCCAACACGAACCTTTCCAGCTTGTCTAACATGAACCTTTCAATCCTGTTACTACTGGAATCATTGGGCATAGACATGAAAAGTAAGTTTCCTTCCTTTTTCGTAAACCAGTTATTATTTTCTTCTCTGAAATATCTCTAATATTCAGTAGTTGTCCTTAAATACAATTTTCCAAACTGGGCACAGTAATTAGAGCAAAGGCTTTATCAGTGGGGTGCAGAGAGTAAGGACTACTTCATGTGTCTTGCAGGCCATATTCTATCACACACTCTCTTTTTAACATCAAGATATTCCTAACTGTTTTCAGCTTGTCATCTCCCATGATTTCTTGAGTTTCTAACAAAATATTTCTAATTAACTGTTTCCCTAGGCATTTGTAAAATTCAGTGTCCTTACATAAATACCTTGTACATATCCATGTTGAATGTTGCCCTTGTTTTCTAGAACCCTCCATAGTATCTCCTTTTTCATTGCAGTTCTGTCCCAAAGGCAATCTTTTTTTCTCAGGCTCTTTGTTATCTGCAAATTTAATAGCATGTACTTTCTGTTCAGCCACCCAGGTGGTAAATGTGGTTATTAAATAGTACTGGATCCAGGACATATCCCTACTCAGTAGTACACCATTCCATACTGATAATCTACAACAGATAACTACTATCTGAATGGAGTTTTCTAACTAATGTTATGTCCAACCCAAGGTAGTTTTTTTCATGTTTTAGAAAAGGGAAGCCTAATCCTTGGTTTGCTTATGAAATTATATGTGATATTTAACAATATCTAACATATAATATTTAACATCAAGAGCTTGTGTCAAAGCAACTGCTTCTGCCTGTTATACAGTCATGGGAAAACCCATGCTGGATTCAGAGTATTTGTTCATAACAAGTTTGTGTTTGTGTTTGTCTTCACTTAAGTGCTTATTTAATTATTTTTAGCAGCATTTTTAAGATAAACGAAGTAGATTAGTTTACAAAAACTTTACTCTTCCTTTTTAAGAAGGGGCACCATATTTGTCATCTTTATCCTCCACAACTTCTCAAATAGAGCAGCCACTTCTCTGAGGATGCTTTAGCTAGTTCTAAGGCTGACATTTATCAAGAATACTCCTTCTCTACTTCATTTGGTCTAAGCTGTAGTTATAGACTGAAAAATGAATGTGTGAGCACTTGCATTTTATTGTATCCTGCCTGTATATAGTTTTTGTCAGGACACAGAGCAGGTACAGCTATAATGATGACAGCTTGTGTAGAAAAATGGGTTCTGCATTCACAGTTGCTTTTGAAACCTGCATTAGAAAGTACTGATGTAGGAGCAAATGGAGGAGAGGAGAGGGAGAGGGAGAGGGAAAGGAGAGGAGAGGAGAGGAGAGGAGAGGAGAGGACTTAATATGTTTAACACATGTCAAACACATTACACTCAGGCAAATATTTTCAGGCATCCATTTTATACAGAAAATAATTACTTTAAATACAGTTCTAATCACAGTTGCCATCTGGCAGTGTTTACATGCACTAGCTCATGCCTGTTTTCACATGTAATCTTGGACCAATCAGTGAATTTAAAGTGTAAAAATTAAAGCATTATGTTGAAGCGTCATATAAACTGACAAAGTGTCATTGGTAGCCATGAGATGACAGCAATTAGCAGTAGCAGACAACTTCATCTTCAAAGTCCAAAGCAACTATCCTCTGGGAAACGAAAGGAATACTTCAAACATGGAAGTGGAGTTTGCCGAAAGCCAAGGAGGCACAAAAGTGCAAAGTTATAATGAGGAGATAAATTAGAAATGGATATGCTGTCCCTGACTTCATCACAACTACAAAAT
>NW_020799091.1:13431931-13447520 GCF_003259725.1 Athene cunicularia | reverse complement strand
AAAGGAAAGGAAAGGAAAGGAAAGGAAAGGAAAGGAAAGGAAAGGAAAGGAAAGGAAAGGAAAGGAAAGGAAAGGAAAGGAAAGGAAAGGAAAGGAAAGGAAAGGAAAGGAAAGGAAAGGAAAGGAAAGGAAAGGAAAGGAAAGGAAAGGAAAGGAAAGGAAAGGAAAGGAAAGGAAAGGAAAGGAAAGGAAAGGAAAGGAAAGGAAAGGAAAGGAAAGGAAAGGAAAGGAAAGGAAAGGAAAGGAAAGGAAAGGAAAGGAAAGGAAAGGAAAGGAAAGGAAAGGAAAGGAAAGGAAAGGAAAGGAAAGGAAAGGAAAGGAAAGGAAAGGAAAGGAAAGGAAAGGAAAGGAAAGGAAAGGAAAGGAAAGGAAAGGAAAGGAAAGGAAAGGAAAGGAAAGGAAAGGAAAGGAAAGGAAAGGAAAGGAAAGGAAAGGAAAGGAAAGGAAAGGAAAGGAAAGGAAAGGAAAGGAAAGGAAAGGAAAGGAAAGGAAAGGAAAGGAAAGGAAAGGAAAGGAAAGGAAAGGAAAGGAAAGGAAAGGAAAGGAAAGGAAAGGAAAGGAAAGGAAAGGAAAGGAAAGGAAAGGAAAGGAAAGGAAAGGAAAGGAAAGGAAAGGAAAGGAAAGGAAAGGAAAGGAAAAGGAAAGGATCAAAGGAAAGCCAGGAACATGTTACATTTTGCACTGCAAAGACAATATTGCTTTCCAAGTGCCAGCTGGATTCTCTTCTGAATTGGGAAGTAATTGCCTGAAACACACTAATCTAACTGTGAATTCCTTATTGAGATTGTAAGAAGGTAATTAGAAAGTAGTTTGATTTTATTTATTTAATTTGCTACATTTGGTATTCCCTGTTCCAATAAGATTATGTCCAATTAAAATGCAATTACTTCTAGACTTCCTCAGACAAATAACTGCACAAAGGAGCCCTTTTTGCACTTAAGGAAGCCCTTTCTTGTCCCCATTCACCCTTTCCTATCAAAGTGTCTTGGAGTTTTGTTTTTTGTTTGGTTGGGGTTTTGTCATGGAGATAAATCAGCGGGTAACATCAGCTGGTGATCTGGTGAAAATAATTGTGGGAGTCATCAATATCTAAAGGATTTTCTGCAGTAATAACTAGGCTTTCCTTTCCCTCTTGGCATCTGCCTTCAGCCCCCTTTCTGTTCACCTTCTTGAGGTCAGCATCCTTCCACAACCTTCCAGGCTTCCTTTTTATATAGTCTCCAGCATAGAAAGCTTTCATTCTGGTGGCTTTGAGGCATGACCACAAAACCAAGATCATTAATATTAAGTGAAAAACTATGGAAATTCAAATTGAGTCAGTCAAGGTGAAGAGCTAGGCTCTAAAGATCTGTGAATTTCATGGAAAGAATGGTAGTTCTTTTTGTTTCACCAGCTTGTGTATCTTCTTCTGGAAGTCCTTCTGCTAAAACACTAGAAGTTTGTAGTGGCTCTGTAAAACTCGTGGTGACCATATTTCATTGTTAGCTTGGGGCAATAGATTCATATTGCAAACATTAATTTGACAGCTTTCTTGTCTTCCATATTTTCTATTTTCAACATTCTCACTGTTATAAAGTGATCCTTAGGGTGAGGAATGCTTTCTCCAGAAACAACAGGAGTTTGGAGGGAGCTCATGAACTCATTTGCAAATTTGAACTAGCTCTGGAAAAAGTGAGAAAAAAAAAATGGAGAGAGATTGCTTGTATACTGGAATCAGGAGTGGCATTTTCACTAGCCAGCTGCAGTCAGTTGACCTTCAGGATGATACTTTAGTAGGTTTGAAGAACAAGAGGAAATATAGCAGCTGCTCCAAAACAACTGTTCAAATATATGAAACAATATGTTCACCAAATACCAGCACTCTCCATCTTTTCCTTCCACACCACTGGCCTTATGTATAGCAAGCATGAGATTCTCTGGCAATGAAAATTATTTTTGACCTTAGGAGATGTGTTATCAAAGGCCTAGAATAGCCAATAAAGTCTTCTCTTCCTCTAGAAGACATGTACATAAGGCTGACTTGGAATGCTAACCATCATCATATATCTAAGTGAAAAGCTGTCTGTCCTGTGGATGTTGGTTTTTTTTTTGTTTTTGTTTGTTTGTTTGTTTGTTTGTTTGCTTGTTTTCTTCCAAGAAATATTAAAAATGTAACTATATAAATTCACTCAGTTTCATATTTTGGATGTGAGAAGTCTTGACAAAGGGAAAGACAGATACCTTGATGAGAGCAGTTTTCATTTGGGTGTGCAAAGAAACAGGCTATATTTGTGGTGGTTGAATATGAAAAGGTATGGTGGACATTACTGGCATTCAGAAAGTTAAGTCTTGGGAAAGCTTAGGATATTTGTATTCTGTTTCCCATGCTCTTGCATGGGTGAAGCTTTCAGTGTAGCTGTAACCAGCTCATGAAGCACAATATAAACTATATTTCAGTTCACTTTGGCATATCTCCATTTATCAAAAGAAACATCAAAGCATTCATGAGCTTTAAATGCTTTCACTTCCTAATGTGATGAAGAGTGCTCCTGAGGAGATGTAGTTTCATTTAAAGTAAAACTAAAATTATTTTGATGGGACATGTTAAACATTTTTTCTTTGCTTTTAGAAGAAAGTTTTACTTTGAGGAAAGTAAAACTTCTTGTTGCATGGGAATAAAATTAAGTGCTTGAAAAGTTGTGGCCCTAAAAATAGTTTCACTAATTCTGGAGGATCAAATTGAAGACATGTCCTTCTGTTGGACTCCATTCTCTTCCTTTTCATGATTATAGTTAATGAACCCAAAGAGATACAAATTTCAGGGTACATTTCATTTTCTTAAACATCTGTGACAAGTGCAATATGAGATGATGTCTTATTTAGCTTCCCATTGCCATTCATAGGTCAGGCATTGTCTATTATCAAATATGTCATATTCATGAAGATGTCTCATATCTGAGATGCATCCATCAGTGCATTGCAAATAACTGCTTGAGTTTAGGCAACCGAATTGAGCCTGCAATGACTCAGTTAGTACTTCTGTTTCTCTACAGGAAACACTTTGACTGCAGTAGGCTAGAATTATATTTCTTCTGTCATGTTTATAAAGACTGGTGACTCACCTTCATGGCAAGATTTGATTTAGAAAATTAGATCTCTCCTACTTGTCAAATTCCATCTGAGTTCCTCTGCTGCAGTAAAAATCACATTTATTAATCCTTCTATTAGTGATTTGGATGTATAGAGCAACATTTCATCCCAATTCCTAATACCCTCATCTTCAAAATACCTGGTTTTCCTATATCTGATATCCCAGGCCTTTTTCCCATTAACAATGTCATCTAACTTTCTCAACAGGAAATTTCAAGGGCATAATTTTTAAGCCAAGGTGAAATATTTAAAATTATTCTGAAGGCCATTCCTAATGTGACTGAATCAGTAACAATCCAGTTGCTGTCTCAGTCTTTTATCTCTTCTTTAGTTCTTACGGCAAACCTCATTTTTTCCAACTGATCTTGAAGAACCTCTGGTGAGGATTGGTACTGACTGTCTTTTGGAACAGACCAGGTCAAATAAATCTCCCTTGTTGGCATACGTGCTGACTTCTCCAAAGAAATCTGACAGGAAAATGAGACTGTACCTCTCCTTACAAAATCTGAGTTTCCTCTTCCACAGGTTACTCTATTTATCCATGCTCACTAATTCTATTCTTTATTTGATAGGTCCCTGAGTGACCACTCCAGTCGTAAAATGTGGTGAATTACCAGCCACTTTCTAGACGTACGATATCAAAATTGTATTAAGCTAAGAGCTAAACACCATAGTTAAATAATTCAAGTATTTCATCTTAGCATTCCTCTAGGTCTCTTGGACATGTAACATCTAGCACTGCTCATTTTGTCTAAATTCTCCGTAAGATCAGCCAACACCTTGATATAACACAGTTTTCTGTAGGACGGAAAAAGACATGTAAGATACTGTCCACATAGCATATGATGGTTTAAAAGGTTAAAAGTCAGAGAAAAATGGGATCAGTAGAGTTTTCAGAGAGTATTAGGACCTGAATAAATGGTGTGGAGAAGAGGATGTAAAATGAACAAGTTGGCTGGTGATACTCACTGAATCGGAGAAAGAAAGGTGAGAGCCAGCTACGTAAAAAGTGAAATGAGTAACTAGGAGATACTATGGCAGATGAAATTCAGTGCAGACAAAGGCAAAAATTGTCTTAACTTCACACATACAGTGCCAGATGCCAAGCTAAATCTTGCCACCCAGGAACAACACTTTAGCTTTAAAGTATATACTCCTAGGGAAACATAATTTCAAAGCTCAACAACAGTCCAAAAATAAAATATGATGTTAGGAGTTATTTAAGTTAGAAGAAAAATTTTATGCCATTGCTTAATGATATGGTGTACCTACAACCTGAGAACTATTTGAGTCCTGGTCCTTTCCATTTCAGGAAGTATATAGCAGAATGGAACTGAAAAGGTGACAGTGATGTTCTAGAGACAGGAATGACTTCTGTACATGGATTGATTACACAGACTAAGGTTCTGAACTTGGAAATAGAGACCATAAAATAAATACAAAGTCATGAGTGGAGCAGAGAATATCACTAACTCTTCTAATACCAGATCTAGAGAGCATCAAGTGAAATGATCAGGAAGCAAGTTCTAAACAAGTGAACAGATGTTGTTCTTCATCCCATATAGAGCTAAGCTTTGGCACAGATTGCCCTGTAATATAGTGCATGATAACATTTTAATCACAGAATCCTCTAGGTTGAAAAAGACCTTGAAGATCATCCAGTCCAACCATTAACCTAACACTGACAGTTCCCAACTACACCAGATCCCTCAGTGCTATGTGGACCCGACTCTTCAACACCTCCAGGGATGGGGACTCCACCACCTCCCTGGGCAGCCCATTCCAACGCCCAACAACCCCCTCTGGAAAGAAATGCTTCCTAAAATCTAGTCTAAACCTTCCCTGGTGCAACTTGAGGCCATTACCTCTTGTCCTATCGCTTGTTACTTGGTTAAAGAGGCTCATCCCCAGCTCTCTGCACCCTCCTGTCAGGGAGCTGTAGAGGGCGATGAGGTTTCCCCTAAGCCTCCTCTTCTCCAGACTAAACCCCCCCAGTTCCCTCAGCCGCTCCCCGTACGACCTGTGCTCCAGACCCTGCACCAGCTCCCTTGCCCTTCTCTGGACACGCTCAATTCATTCAATGTCCTTTTTGGAGTGAGGGGCCCAAAACTGAACACAGGAATCGAGGGGCGGCCTCACCAGTGCTGAGTACAGGGGTCAGATCCCTTCCCTGTCCCTGCTGGCCACGCTATTGCTGACACAAGCCAGGATGCCATTGGCCTTCTTGGCCCCCTGGGCACACTGCTGGCTCCTGTTCATTTCTCAGCAGTCAGTACTTGGACCGGTGCTGTTTAACATCTTTGTTGGAGACATAGACAGTGGGATTGAGTGCACCCTCAGCAAGTTTGCTGATGACACCGAGCTGTGTGGTGCAGCTGACACACTGGAGGGAAGGGATGTGCCATCCAGAGGGACCTGGACAGGCTGGAGAGGTGGGCCCGTGCAAACCTCATGAAACTCAACAAGGCCAGAGCAAGGTCCTGCATATGGGTTGAGGCAATCTCAAGCACAAATACAGGCTGAGCCATGAGTGGGTTGAGAGCAGCCCTACGGAGAAGGACTTGGGGGTATTAGTGGATGGAAAATTGATTATGAGCCAGCAATGTGAGCTCACAGCCGAGAAAGCCAACTGTGTCCTGGGCTGCATGAAGAGAAGTGTGGCCAGCAGGTCGAGGGAGGGGATTCTCCCCCTCTCCACTCTCGTGAGACCCCACCTGCAGTGCTGTGTTCACCTCTGGGGCCTCCAACATAAGAAGGACATAGGCCTACTCGAGCGGGTCCAGAAAGGCCATGAAGATTATCAGGGGGCTGGAGCAGCTCTCCTATTAAGACAGGCTGAGAGAGTTGGGGTTGTTCAGCCTGGAGAAGAGAAGGCTCCAAGGAGACCTTATAGCGGCCTTCCAGTATTTGAAGGGGACTTACAAGAAAGATGGCAAGAGACCTTTTACAAGGGCCTGTACTGATAGGATGAGGGGTAATGGCTTTAAACTGAAAGAAAGTAAATTTAGATTAGATGTAAGGAAGAAATTCTTCACAGTGAGAGTGGTGAGACACTGGCACAGGTTGCCCAGAGAAGCTGTGGCTGCCCCCTCCCTGGCAGTGCTCAAGGCCAGGTTGGACGGGGCTTTGAGCAACCTGGGCTAGTGGAAGGTGTCCCTGCCCATGGCAGGGGGTTGGAACTAGATGGTCTTTAAGGTCCCTTCAAACCCAAACCATTCTGTCATTCGATGATTCTATTCTCATCCTTCTACTCACTCTATCGAGTGGAAAGAATTACCTTAGTGATTCTAACCCTAATCACTTATTGATAACCATGATTTATCAGTAGTCCAAGCATTGATGTTCTTATATGAAACCAAAATTAAATTCTATTTTCTTCCTGTGCAGATTTTTTTTTTTTTTACTGCAGTCCCTCTTCTATAATCTGTAATATTTTTTCAGGCAGTTGACACTTTTCATCCTATGTATTATGGTTTGTCATTACTTTCCTTGAACAGCAGCTTCTAAACAATCCAAACCAGTCTTTTATAAACCTTAATAAAAATTCTGTTCACTAACATAACTTGAAATTTCTTCTATGAAAAAAATTATTCCAGCTTTCACATCACAACCTAAATGAATTATTTTAGCCACAAACAACTCTTGATGCTTTTTGAAAATGTGTGTATTAAAATAAATAATAAAACAGATCTCCTGAGTGAAAGAGTTTAGATAACTAAGTAGAATTATATTCTCAATTTGATAAAGAACTGACCTCCCATGATGAGATTACTTCTATGCATTTACACTAATAAACAACTTGCTTTCATATTCATGGTTATGTTTTTTGAATCAAGTACTCTGCACTAGTAGTGAAGTGCTTATGATCAGTCCATGCACTGGGAGAACTGCGTAAGTACATCCCACCTGAGGCAAGAACATCTGTGAGATACCATCAGTCTTAACTGTGACATGATGCGTTTCAGTCTTTACTTTCATTATTATTTTTGTACTATGATTCAGAACTACATTCAGTCATATCCACAGATGGCAAGTTTGCAGTTCCCTTTGACAGAATGTTCCACTACTGAAATATTTTATCAGAAACCATTTCCAAACATACTAAGGACAAGAAGGTGATTTGGAGGAGTCAGCATGGATTTATAAAGGGGAAATCATGACTGTTCAACCTGACAGCTTTCTATGATGAGATGACTGGCTTGGTTATATGAGGAGAATGGATTCTCAGCATATTTGCAGGTGATACAAAACTCAGAGGAGTGACTGATAAACTAGATGAGTGTGGTGACATTCAGAAGGTCCTCAACAGGTTGGAGAAAGGGCCAACAGGAATCTCATGAAGTTTAACAAAAGGAAATGCCAAGTCCTGCCCCTGGGGAAGAATAATCCCAGGACAGGCTGGGGTCAACTGTCTGTAAAATAACTTTATAGGAAAGGACCCGTAGGTTTTGGTCATCAAGTTGACCATAAGCATAACATCAATGTGCCCTTGATGTTATGATGGCCATCAGCCTCCTGGGCTGCATCAGGCAGAACATGGCCAGCAGGCCAATGGAGGTGATCCTCCCCCTCTGCTCAGCACTGGTGTGACACATCTGGAGTGCTGTGTCCAGGGCTGGGCTCCACAGTACAAGAGAGACATGGACATACTGGATGGACTTCAGAGAGCACATATGAAGAGAGCTTGAGAGGGCTGGGACTGTTCAGCCTGAAGAAGAGAAGGCTCAGGGGGCTTATATTGGTGTACATAAATATCTGACGGCTCTGTAAAGAGTACAGAGCCAGACCCTTCTCAGTGGTGTCCAGTGGGAGAACAAGAGGTAACGGCCACAAACTGTTATACAAGAAATTCCGTTTAAACATAAGAAAAAATTTGTTTATTGTTGGGGTGGTCCAACAATGAAAGAGGTTGCTCAGAGAGGCTGTGGAGTCTTCATCCCTGGAGATATTCAAAATTCAGCTGGACGTGGCCCTGAGCACCGTACTGTAGCTGTCCCTTCTCTGAGCAGGCAGTTGGATGATACCATCTCCAGAGGTGTGTTCCCACCTCAGCCAGTCTGTGATTATGTGGTTCTGTAATTCTGTTGTTTTTAAGAGCAAAAGAAGGCAGTCAAAAGCAGCGCAATATACTGGATGTTTTAATGCATAATGTAATAAATAGTCCATACGTTATATCACCAAGCAAAAGAAAAAAATGGGCTTTATTTTCTTCACATGTGATAAATGCATGGACTTTTACTTTGTTTAATGTGTCTGTGTTTCTTACTTACCCAAATGTTTGTTATCCTTTTTTTGATCCTTTGTTGCCAGCTTGTATTGCTATAGGTGGAATTAGATGACTCTCTAGTTTGGATACCAGAGCACTTACTCTGAGAACCGTGTCCTTATTTCATCTTTTGTAAGTCTTTGCTACTGAAACATGTGAAGAAGTGTAACTATGAATGTAGTAGAAAAGGAGAAATAATATTTTCTCAATCATCTGAACAATTACTGGAGTCAGAAGAGTTCTATTTTAGTTACTCAAATTGTTTGTATTAAAATATTTTCTGGTTCCCAGTTCAGCAAGACCATACTTGTTCCAAGAGAACCATTTCCTAAGTTGAAATATTACTTCTGTATGATTTGAATAATTTACACTCTCAAAAAGTAAGACATGATTTTAAAATAATGAAAGAAGTATTAAGAAATGTGTCTAAGAGTTCTCATATTGCTCTCATGTTTTCATGGATGTCATCCTAGCCTGTGTCCTTTGAAGAGGACACCAGTGTAAACCTGAATTGTTACCAGCACTGTCTTTTCTTTTTCCTTCTCTTGCAATTTTTGTGATGGCGCTGTTTATTACAACATCCCATAAGAAGTTTAATGACTGAGTTTCCTATAGAACTGGTAAAACTTTTAGGTTGTCAGGTTAATCTTCCTAAAGTAAATTTAAAAATCTCCAAAGAAAAGAAACTGTGTAGAAAGCCAAAGTGATTAATCAGTGGTTGTGTCCAATAAACAGAACCAAGAAATATATTTGCTCAAAGTATGTAATTCAGATCCAAAGATGATCCAAAGTATATGTGGAAGTTAAGAATGTTTTCATTTATGATGGCTTGAGGTCTCAGACGAAATTCTCCAGGAAAAATGTCTCTCAAGCTCTACAAGCCTGTTAATACTCCAATAGAACTATTATTTAATCTGATAACATTTAAAAATATTTAGATGAGATCTAACATTTGAAAGATATAGAAAGTGGCAGCCTATCTTGTAATTAGCTTGTAGACCTAAAGAACAGTTTATAACCTGAAAGATTATAGTAATACCCACTTTCAAGTACTGTAAATTGATGCATAACTCAAACATAAAAGCACTATGATGAAAACAATTGAGGTTGCTAAGAGACAAAAATACCATGAAAAGTAAATCACTACTTTCATCATATGTTTATTCAAGCAATAAAGTCATGTGTATTGTTGCATCACTATCTCATACATGCATACCAAACTCTGAGATTATACCCTGAGAACTTACAATTCAAGCACGTATATGCATAATAATAATGTTCTTTCATATAAGCATTTCACAGCTTGAAAAAAGGCTCAAGTTTCAATCACAGGAATTCACATTCTCCATAGACTTCCAGTGTATCTCCAATTATGCATTGAAATGACTGACACTTTAACTCCAGTGAAAAAGTTAATAGGTCTCTGTGCCTTATGCCTGAGGAGTAATTGTCAGTTATACAATACTATTTTTTTCCCAAACGGGGAAAATTTTGCCTTCAGTCTGTAACACTGCTATGATATAGAACCATATTTAGAAGGCCGTAATTGAAACTGAGTCCTAGCGAAAAAACAATTGTTGGATAAAAAACCCCAAATTACAAGTTATTAGTTAAAATGCACAATTAAAAATTATTAAACATCTAGGAGAAGAAAACTGTCACAGTATTCTCCGCTCATTTAACTTAAGCTGAATTCTTGGGCGCTAAGCATTGACAGAGAAAACCGCTGCTGCAGTTACTTTAGGCATAGGCCAGTTCAGATGCTTCTAAATCAAATGAGTTGCAACTGAGCATGCCTTGGTGCTCTCCTACAGCTCCTAATCATTATGGTTTCTGAGCACCTCAGTGTTTAATGCTCTGACTGTCACAATGGTGTTCTTCATGAGATGGGAAAATAGTAGGGCTTTTAATTTTTTCTGCTGCTGGTGCAATCAAACGTTCAGGCTCTTCATTGTTGTAGTGAAATCCCCCGTACCTGCCTATATGCTTGTTGTCCCCATAAAGTACCTGGGAAGGAAAAGCAGTGCCCAAAACAGAGTGTGCCCAAAGATGAGAGCAGCTAAAACACAGTGCACTGACTGGGAAGCCACCCAATGTCAGCCTGTGGGGAAACACTGGAAATAGGGCACGTATTAAATGTCATTTCTCCCCCGGGCTGAGATGGCTCATGCAGAGTGCCAGATAAGTGCTTCTCTCCACTTGAGACTCTCATCTCTGAATCCTTCAGGAGGGATGACACCTTTCTCTCTAAAGCAGAAGTAGGAACAGTTACTTCTTTTACAACTGTCTTCAGTATTTTGCTGCTGCTCTTGTGCAGTATCTTAGCACTCAGTCAGAATGTGGCATCCTCACATTTAATTCCCTCATACCCAAGTGAATTGAGGCCTCTTTTGTCCCTGGAAACATGCTAGCTTTAAGTTATTCTTGGGTTATGACGTTCTCCACTTCTCCAGGTTTTGTGCTTGCTGAGAGGCAACAATTCCCAGTTGGAGGTGGAGTAAGATTCAATTTCTGCCCAGTTCAGTGGGGTGCGAGGAGTGGAGCTGCAACTACTTCATGTCTCTGTTCCTACAAATTCAAATGGCAGAAAGAACAGGCCCTATAATTCTATAAACTAATTCACCTACATGATTTCCCAGCTCTGCTTTATCGCTAATTACAGTCCTCCACAAATGCAATTATAGGTCATTATATTTTACCAAGGCAGTAGAATTTTCCGTGAGCAATAGGCTATGTGCAGCGGATGGCTGCGGCTCTGAGCACCTTTGTGTGGTGTGGCTCTGAGCACAATGTCACATACAGCCTGACATTATGAAGTGCAGAAAAATTGGATATACTGGGGCTAGGAGATAATTTTAGACCTTTGACTTGGATGCCTGTGTTGGGACCCCAGAGCCCCTTTGTAGTAAAGGTAGCCTTTAGAGAGTAATTGAGAACAGCCACGTTGGGACCCGCCCTCACTCCCGGCTCCACACAGTGCACAGGCTCCCACCTTAGGCACAAAGTTAAATGCCTCAAGTAAGGAGGGTTAATGTTGCCATTTTCATTAAGCTTAGCAGAAATGACAAAAAGGCTAAATTATCATGTGCTGATGCCCTGCCAACCTTTTGATGTAGTGCCCTTGCTGTAACAGCAGAGAATTTCGTCCCATAAGATTACTCCTACTGTTTGTCAAGAGAAAGGTTAGGAACAGATGAGAACAAATACCCTGAGATAACAAAATCTTTGTGATTTTGCATTGGATTATTCCTCAAATAGTGCAAAGCTACATGGAGCTCCAGAAGCTAAATCTTCCAAATCTCCATTTTGCTGGTGGAAATTAACCCCTTCAGGAAAAGAGTAACCCAGGATCCATACCATCTCCTCAATGTCTGTGTCTCAGCTGCAGGACTTGGCATTCCAGCAGCAGCTTACGTGCTCTGTGAGCCACAGTGTGTGTTTATGAAATGGCAGGTGGCTGCTGGTGCCGTTTATAGTCACAGCGCTACTGCCTTCAGTATCTAAAGCTGTGGTGTTTCATCTACCTTTGCTTGCAGTGGCTGTAGACAAAGGAACACACAGAACTGTTTTTAATTCTGCAGTTTCATGTTAATGCAACTGAATGCAAAAATACATAGCTCTTTACTGAGGCTTTAGAGTGTTTTTTTTTTTCTGAAACTATGTGTATAATAATACTGCAGGGTAACTTGAGCTAATGCTAACTGAGTTAGCGGGGTACTGGAAGCTACGTGTCCATCCTGGCAGAGTACACTAGCTCATGAGAAGCTCAGCAGCTCCTTTTGAGACCAGAACTAGCTCAAGTTAGCTCAGCTGATGAGTAGGTGATTTTCCTATGGAAAGTCCAAATGGGGTTTGTGATCCTCATTCACACTGGTGTCCTAAAAAAAAATCTTACTCTTATGGGAGACTTATGCTATGCAGTTTCTGTTAAAGATGTCATAAAATTGTATTTTACCATCATGATTTCTGGTTGTCCCTGTGGTAACTTTTTGAAATAGAGCTGTGGAAATGCAAAGGATTGTTCAGACCAGACCACCTTATCTGAGATGCTGTAGCACTCCTTTAGTTTATAGCAGTGATTTTAGTAACTATTCTTGTTTTGAGGAGAGTAAGACTACAGCAAATATGCAACCAGCATAGGAAAATAATGAATAGGTAAGAAATTGAAAGTAACACTGCCCATCTATTGTTGAAATGGGCAAAAGGTATGTAATATTTTTCGTCGCTCAGAATTAAAAAATATAATATTAAATTAATGAGTGCACAAGAAGGAAGGAATAGCATCGTAATATGGTCACTATTACTTTGGAAAAAACATTTTTGTGAATTGCAGTTACATTTGGCTTTGGAATATTGCACTTAGTGCTTCTAATGTCTCATAAGTATGTAGCTACTAGGTACATATTACTAGATTGTATGAGATATATGTATATAGCAGAATATATATCAAAATATGGAATTTTTGGATTATTTAGTGCTGAAATAACTAACTAGAACTGGCAATCACTGAGCTAATGTAAGTATGAGAAAATCTGTGTTATCATTTCTTTCCTCTCAAGATCTATGTTATACCTCTGACTTTACAACCAAGAATTCAGACTGGATTTTGGATATCACCAAAAAGCAGAAAAATCAGGAACTTCTTGGAGATATCCAAAATATGTTTTGGCCTTTCTCTAATTTAAAGATTTGTTGGAATGTTCCAAAATCAAGAAAAATATAAATGAATAATAAATTTAAAACTATTTTCTAATATGCTGGTTTGTTTTTGTTTTAATCAAGGTGAGAGAAAATAGAGAAAATAAAGCAGATAAACAACTGTTGACCTGATCTGGTCTTGGTGTGAGTCCTACTGAGAGTAGAAGAATGGACCTTCAGAGCTTAATTCCAGTGAGCATTTCTGTGAATAAATTAAAATATATTAACCAAACTACATTACATAATTTACACTTACATCCAATTAAAGCAAGAATGCTTGCCTCACTGGTGCGCAAGCCTGGGACTCCATTGTCCTGGATTCAACTTTGTGCTCTGTTACAGACTTCCTGTGAGAAGCTTTCCAGGATTTGAAAAGCCCTTCAATTCATTTCAGAGCATGTCTCTACAGACATGAAAGGCAGAACTATTGGATGTGATCCCTCCTTAGTCCAGAAGCCTGTAACATCATTGCCCCTGTACTGAGCTCAAGATAAAGCAGAATCATACCCCTCCTTTGTTATGACCATAACACTTCTGGAATAGCACAAAGGAAGCATATCAACATGGACTGATTTGATTTTTAGTCGAATGTGCATATACTAGCTGATCTTTATTACAGTAGGATTTCATGCATTTCCTAACCTCAGCCTTATATAGTTGGTGAAAAAAATAGTTTTTTTCTTAGCAAGTAGCTGTATCTTAGCACAAAGGTTTTTCAAAAGCTTCCTGAAAGCTGCTGTCATGGCTCATGGAAAGTGAAGGTGGGTAAAAAGAAAAAAAAAAAAAGGAATTTTATAAAGGTGGATACTCTTCTCCACTCAGTGCTTTCATTATTCTTTTTTTTTTTTTTTAATCAATATTCTTTCAAAGGTGATTGTCCCTAAAATTTTGTTTAACACATATTTGAGATACTGCAAACTAATAATAAGTTAGAAGAACCACACTCTGACATACAAAATGCAGGTGGGATCTGCATAAAACTTTTGAATATTCTACAACAGCAACATAGATATGAAACTGGTGCATTGTGGAATGACAAACCAGAATGCCTGCAAATGCCTGCAAAAGTGAGCTCTACAAAAGCGATCCTTATTTGTGGATTGCCACAGCAACACATACCAGTGTCTCTGGTCATACTTAAGAAATCTCAGCTTTGATAAACACATTTGAGTTTTCAAGGTAATTCTCTTCTAAAACAGAAGAGGAAGGGAAAAAATGACCATGGCCAATAATGGTTTACATACATTAACGATTTTAAAGCTAGAAAATGCTATTAATCTTACAAAGTACTTGTGAGATACAGCATCTAGCAATCTGAGTCAGAAAAGGCTGAACAAACTGGTTTAGAACAGATTGTCAAGAATGTGATCAGTTCTTCATCACCTGCAGTCTTTAAATTGAGATTAAATATATTTGAAGACATGCTTAGTTTAAGCATGAACTGCTAAGGGATGTGCAAGTGTTGTTGAGTGAAATACTGTCATAAATTAAGTAGAAGATCAAATTAAATTTCCATGATATATGGCTTTAAAATCAATGAAATGGCACAACTCACACTAAAAAGAAAAAAGTGGTTTAAATGCATTGGAGTGCATGAAAAGTGAGCAGTTCCAGTAGCTAATTTTAATATTTTCAGTAGAAAATAAGGTCTTGGAAGGTCATGCTACCGACATACAAATATTTATAGGCAATTTCTGCAAACATACAAAGATGTGATGTATCACATGTTACAGTTCAATTCCTACTTACTTAAATGAGTGTCTCAATTTCTGATCTGCAATACACAGACATTTTTTCATTCTCAAAAAATGTTGCCATTTCTCATTTTAGGCAGATTAAATATTGTTAGGAAGAGAAATTAAGAAAAAATAAAAAGATAAAAACTATAACCCTGATTGAAAAATAGCATTTCAAATTTACTGAGTGACTTTGAAAGATTTGGCAATATAGGAATATCTTTTTTTTTTTGTTCTGTGTATTACAATAGGATTAGTAATGATCAGTATCATGGGACAGATGCATTATCTGTATATATAATGCTTACTGCCTTGATGTGGTTCAGGACTTCACCATTCATTTCAATAATGTTACACAGCAACATTTAGGCAGTACAGTCAGTACTGAAGAAAAGTATTTTTTGTGACCTGTTATCGGACTATGAGGCTCATTTAAGTAAACAGGCCTGCCACGCTCAGGAATGTATGAATTGTTGTTCATATATTCAGAGATTGATGCAGAGGAAACCTTACAGAAAGTCACACTGACTTTTCTTTTAAGAATCTTCTTAATGGTTCTAAGTTTTCTTGTCATGAAAGTGCTTTTCTTGGTAATTTTCCTCACTACTAGATGTTAATAACACAAAAAATCCATTCATTCATCCATCTCTCTCTCTCTCTCTCTCTCTCTCTCTTATCTATCTACTACAGGTATAGATCTATCTATCTATCTATCTATCTATCTATCTATCTATCTATCTATCTATCTATCTATATCTAT
>NW_020799091.1:13407284-13431881 GCF_003259725.1 Athene cunicularia | reverse complement strand
ATTGCACTGGGAATTGTTGACCAAATAATTTTGCTTTGTTGAGGCAATGCTGAAATGTTTTTATTTTCTTTTTAAATCAGTACAAAATATATGTTTTAGGAGATCTTCATTACATTAAGAAGTAGCATTTTGCCATTATCAGGCTAAAGGTTTTCAGTGCTGTTCTGTTTTTCATGGTGGAAAATATCAAAATTTTGATCATGTATTCCAATTTGAAATTTAATTTTAAATGTAATTTTATTTTGAACTTTTTTCAAAGAGTTCTCCCACCAGGGGCAAGTTAGATCCATTTATTCCTTCTGTGAGAAGCACAACATCTGAGAAGAATTTACCCACAAATCTATATGAGTAGTTTTAGTAGTTTCCTTTTTCTAGAGACTTCAGGTCTTTAGATTACTGCCCAAGGCTATCTTAGGTTCCTAAAAAAGAGGAATAGGCAAGTTGAGGAATTGTTATAATTCTCTGAAAACATTTAAATACTTAAACTACTTTTTAAAATTCCATGGCATGGTTGTTTTACATCATTAGATACACACATGCTTTTGAAAGCCTTTCCATTAGCAATTAATAATATGAACACTTTGTTAAGCTCACATTATCCCACATGTTTTTATAATAATGACACATATAATTTGGGAATTCTATATTTGTGAACTATGTTATTAATCATAGTTCATACATGTTCTGTTCAGAAGAATGGCTGATCATACCTGGTAGTTTCTTTTTTAATTGATTCAGTTTGAGGCTTCAAGTTATCTTTTGTTTTTTTAGAAGATGTACTTATGAATATTATCCTGATGAAGACAGATTTTTTTTTTTTAATTTTAACAGTGATAAATCTCTTGAGTGTTGGAACTGCTCTTTTAGTCATTTGGCTGAGAGCAGAATCATTACTTATGGTGGTTAATTCTTTCTCTTTGAAAAGATACAAGGTAGCTGAAAATTGCTGGTTTTTGAAGGCTTTAAGACCTAGTCTTTTACTGATGAGCATTTTTTACTCCCCCTAATACTCACTGAGTGTTTTACTCCCCCTAATACTCACTGAGCGTTTTACTCCCCCTAATACTCACTGAGTGTTTTACTCCCCCTAATACTCACTGAGCATTTTACTCCCCCTAATACTCACTGAGCATTTTATAAAAAGTCTGAAGCATTCCAGCAGAGAAACTGAAATTAATACCCAACTGGCTGCTCCTGAAGTGTACATAACTGACAGAAGATGTAAACTGTCTTAACCAGAGAAGAATAATTGAATCTAGGTCTCCCATGTTCTGAATGAATGCTACAACCTTTATTTGTCAGATAATAAACAGGCAGCATCACACAGAGGTGAATCTGACACCTTAAGTTAGGTGCCAACATGTGACCTAGGTGTCTAGGTTCATATCAATGGGATGTCTAGCCAACAGGGAGCCAGTGGAGCCTGGAGAGTAATTAATTTGTCTTTACAGAGGAATTCAGTGTTGCATTCTTCATACTGGTAGAAGACTGGCAAGTAGGTGAAGGAGATGGAGGAGTGTGGAGCTGAGATGAGGGACAGAAACTCTTCTGCTCGTATGCATGTATGTACAATGACCCTTCACACCTGAAGATGAGACACTACATTTCAAGACATGCACAGATAGGTGCTCAGTTTCACTAAGCTATAATAATATTTTTAGACCTTCTTCGGGCATTTGCTGATTTATGTAGTGTTGAGGAGTTTTGTCTTGGAAGTGTGCTCAGCAGAAATCCAAGAAAATTCATCACAAAAGTGGCTGGTAATGACATGTGATGCAGATATGAAATGAAACAGCCTTGGGCTCCTCCATCCAGGTGCATTTACATAAAACAGAGCAACAATAGGAATCACTTTGTCATGCTGGCCCTGCAGCAAGCTCTGGGATGTGGGGATAGGACTTGTCCAGTCCCTTGCTTCAGGTTAAAGTCTCCACAAACAGAAAAAAGCCCAGCACAGAGAAGACGGGACAAGTGCTGCACAGCGAGGGAACTGTAGGCAGGCAGGGCAGGGGAACTGACTGAGAACTTTGAAAGAGTTTTTATCGCCAACTAGCAGTGTTTCAATATATGCTTTGGTATTAGGGCCTGTGTAGTTATACAGAGCTGGCTGTTCCCCAGCGAATTTGATCTCCACTTTTCAGATGTCATTGCAGACTTGAGCATTTTTGTCTCAATTCATTATTTTTTAAAGGTAAACTCTGCTCCTGTGAATGGTGAACAAAATCATAATTGCGCTGTAATGTACCTGATAAAGTCCCACTGGACAAATATTGTCCTGGTTCAGGCCTGAAGAATTTTGTTTTTGTGTGCAACTATTGCCTTAGCTCTTTGCCAAAATCTTTTAATGAAATATCTCTTTGTCAGAACTGCCAGAGGCATGAGGTGGGCATTCTCAGCTCTCTCAGCTTGGCTCACCCTCTCTGGGGTGGGGTGGGCTGTGGCATACTGTCTGTAGAACGGGGTGACCTCCCCATAAATTGAACAGGCATCAGGCATTTCCAGAAGAATGATACATTTTGGGTTAATATGAAATTAATTTTTCCAGAGTTTAAAAAAAGTGCTAAAATATTCCCATTTCATACCAACTTTGTTTCAGCTGTTGGGGTTTTTTTCCTCTTCATTTGGACACTGAACTAAAGAGGCATTATTCATACAGCTGTACATTTAAGTCACTTGTATATTTTACAGTGCACATACCATCATTGAGGATAAAGACTTCTGTCTCTAATCCTTTCTAAACATTATATCATATTGTGTTTATAAAATTCAAGCCAAGGAAAATAATCCAGGATTTGTGTATTATGATACTTCCAGGATAGATGACTATTAGTATCTCTGGGTTTGCAGGTGGAAAGCCTGAAATCCCCAGAGATTATGAGAACTCACACTGGGCCACACAAATACCCCAAATGGGATTCTGCATGATTTTTCTGGCTTTTGGCATAGCACACAGTCATCTCTGTTTCCATCTCTATAGGAAATGTGGTAATTACAGAAGTTCGTGCAGATAAACTTCCAAGTGCACTTTATGTATATACATATATACATATATATATATATATATATATATATATTTTTTTTTTTTCCCTGAGATGTGGCTGGGAAATTAAGGTAAACAAGCAGCAAATAGCAATTCATTTGCACTGAGTTTATACTAATGCCCTCCATATTTTTTTTTTTTTTAATTTTATGGCATTGTCCAACATTTGGTTAGGAGTACATACAATACACACATATTGGCTCAAAAAATGCACAAAGCAACAGCCTTTCATCTTAGTCTATGACAAGATTGTATGTTTTTCAAGCAAACAGAGACTGATGATGCATAGAAGCAGCCTCATACATTTCTTTATTCTTGTTAGTTTTACCTTTCACTGTAGTATTTCCATGATCAACAACTTGATTTATAGCTCTCAGTTGCTGTTCTTTTCCTTTACAGGCAAAAACATTGTTTAAAGGCTCTGTTCGCTTTACATGTATTATGGTCTGAACATTTCTATCCATGGGATGCATTTTAAATTGTCAGATGAAAAAGTACTCCATGAAGTACTAGAAAAAAATTCAAATGTAATGAAGCTTCTGTCAGCTTGTGAAACATTTCTTTTTGGGAATGTTTGTATAAAAAGGAAATACTGTGTTTGAATTTTCCAAAATACCACGTGATTAACTGAAATGTAAGTGTAGCCTGCTACTCTTTCAAGGCACCACTACAACCAGAAGGAGGAAGGATAGGTCTGCCAGACATTCCTGATTAATCATGGGTAAATCACAGCACTTTGCTCTTTCTCCATTCTTGGTTATAGACTGTAGATAATCTGGACCTCATAAATACTTGACATGCTTAGAAATATTTCCTTGTAGTCCTTTCTTAAAAGTGGATATAGAATAAAGCTCAGATGGAGTCAGAAGATTTCTTTTCACATTAATTTTTCATGTAATGAGGTTTGGTTTTGTTTTTTTTTTTTTTAAAAAAAGCAAAGTTTTTTTCAAGTTTTATTATCCTTTTCATAGGAACATCTTCAATGTGGTACAAAAATTTACTATAACTTTAACAGAAATTTTTCCTCCCCCAAAATGCTGAACATGCTGAACAATGCATACACAAGCCAAAACCAGATTTGTATGGATTGTATATTTTGCATGTCAAGTTATATAATAATCTGTAAGTCTCACCTAATTTTGAAAGATGGTGTGCTTGTGTAAAATAATATAAAAAATAGTAACAAATGATGAAGATAAAATTTATGAATTTTCCTTCTTCAGTAAAAGATTAACATCAGAAATGCTCATCCACATCACAGAGCTATAAACATTTCAGGCCAGTATCATATCTGCAAAACAGCACAGAGCATGAATTAGTTTCAAGAAATCTGCTGAAAATTATTCTAAGGCACTGAATGCTTCATCAAGTTGGGAAAATGAGCAAAAATAAAGAAAAGTTATTTAAATGCAATTTATGTAAAATATTGTCATCAGAAAACTGAATTGTTGCATAAAATCAATGGAAACAAATGTGTTCTTATCACTCAGTGCTTGAGCTGATGCTGTTGTGTTGGTGCATCATCCACTAGTCTGTATGTGCTAAAAAGACAAGTCTGAGCTTCTGCATCAGCCAAGTAAGGGAGTGCTCTGTTCCTGCTGCTGTAAAGACCATGTGCAACTCTGAGCAGTGCGGCCAGACGACTGGTGGGAGATGACAGGGAAGTATTCAGATATATCCCATTAGAGGACAAGTAGGTCTGTCTGAAAGTGGGATTCCCCTCTTTAAGAAGTAGTTTTGCACTGGGTAGTGGATATCCAGCCAGAGAACAATTGCTATTATGTGTCTTGGGTTGTTATTCACTTCATCCAGCCTCAACTACCTGGTCTGTGCAAGTTGTCTAGTGTCAGCAATAGAATCAGTATAGGAGAGGAAAGGAGCTACGAAAAACAATGGAAACAGCAATCATAATCCTTGTGTGACTGACTGCAGCTCTTAGGCCACTCTAAGGAGAAAGCATAAATACTTTAATGGAGCTTTAAGATTATTTAAAGGTTTATTCTCAGAAAAATGAACTTTTAAACTTCCTTCAATAAAATATAAACAAATTTACAGTGTCCTATTAAGCACTGAGGAATCTGCAGTAGTTAGCTAGGTCTGCGCACATCCATGGGCTCATGTGCACAGACACTCATCTAAACACATGGACAGAGCTCAGAGGTTCCTCCTCAGCCTTTTCACATCCAGAACTGAGAAATCTCTGAAATGAGTATCCTGTGCTTGAAGACCTGTTTTCAAAGCTGCTAATGTACAGAGCACCTACTGCACTGCCTTCAAATTGTCTTCCACGTGACAGAAAAAGGACGTTGCTGTTCTGTATAGAAGAACCTTCTTAACCTCCTGGTTGCTTAAGGCACTGTGTTAGAAGTACTTAAGAGGTGGCAATGTTTTTGTATACTTTGAATAGGAAAGGAGAGCCTTTCTCAAGAAAACAATTTCATTTAGTAAGCAAAAGCATTACTGACTTGAGGAACTGGAACAAGATGAGACCTTTGCTCTCGAGTTTGAAATTATTTTTAATAATTTAAAACTTATTTCTATTTTTAAATACTACAATAGGATAAAAAATGTGGTTTTCAAACTAAGGTAGTCACCATCTGTGAAAGGGGATTGGCTGTACCTTTTATTGAGCAAGCCATTGCACTAAAAATTTGGACAGATCTTTACATCTGAGTCTGCCTGCACATTGCTTTCTGCAAAGTGTTCATATCTTGGTCTGTTCTGGAAGAGACTCCAGCATCCTTCATAAAATATCAGGTTGGGGGAGAAGGATGTATGCAGACCTTGCATCATTACTTTCTATAACTCAGTACTGGGAAACATTTACAGCTTTCTTATTGAAAGTTAACTGTCACCAACGTTTGCTTTTCTTTCAGCAGATCAACACAGTGCTTCTTGATAAAGTGCACCAATTCTTTGTTTCTATTATGACTTTGTTATTCTGACCTATGTATTATTAATATTTATATGTCTTGGTATTATTTAATCTTAATACTTGTTTTTATGTTTCAGGTACTATTCATATATACTCATAACTTTAGACTACATAGATAAGATAGGTTGACATTTTAATCAGTTATATTTTGATTACTTTTTGCCTATCTTCAGGAATCACTTGTTTTTGTCTGCAGCAGTGTGAGATTCTGATAACATGATGGTATGTGGTGGATTCACACTGACCAGCAGCTAAGGCCCACCAACCTAACTGCTCACTCCCCACCTGACAGAGGAGAGAATAAGAAGGGCAAAAGCGAGAAAATCCATGGGGAGATAAAACAGTTTAATAAGTGATAGAAAAAAGAAAAAGGCAAACAAACAAGCAAAATCCAAGTAATGAAAAGGCTCACCACCTCCCACTACGATACCAATGCCCAGTCAGTCTCCAAGCAATGGCCACCTCCCACAAAGCCCCCTCCCCTCAGTTTTTACTGCTGAGCATCTTACGTAGCATGGAATATCCCTTTGGTCAGCCGGGGTCAGCTGTCCCAGCTGCGTCCCTCCCAGCTTCTTGCCCACCCCCAGCCTACTTGCTGCTGGGGCAGAGGGAGAAAAGTAGAAATTCTTCATGTTGTGCAAGTATGGTTCAGCAATAGCCAAAACACTGGTGTATTATCAACGGTGTTTTAATCACAAGTCCAAACACAGCACCATTCAGCTGCTATGAAGAAAATTTACTCCATCTCAGCCATAGCCAGTACACAGTGTTAGTTTTATCTGATTATGGTCTGAATTTTTGAAACAAAATATCTAGAACATACACTGTGATGTATTTTAACACACACACACACACACACTCCCCCATATGACAGCAACAGAAAAGTAGTACCGTCATCTTTATACCTCAAAAAAAAAAAAAAAAATTCATATCCAAAACATTGAAGTTAACTGATGGTTTATTCTTCTTTCAGAAGCTATGCATTAGATTATTTATTTATTTTAATGATAGATGTTGTGAATCAGAACTCTTTAGTTGACTTGAAAATCAAGTCCACACTGAAATTGCCTACTATCCTGCTTAGGGTGGACTGAGGATAAAGTTAGATATCTAAATTTGACATTTGAATTGTTATTCAAGACAGCCTCTCTATAGGCATCTTAAAGAGGGCAGCCATAAAGTTTAGTGACATACATGTTCTGAACAGCAAATGTCCTAGGCATGCTCCACAGCAGCCTGAACATGTAGACCTCTGAAGTCTGTTACCATCAAGAAACTGACCTAGGACTTTTGCAACCATATCAGCTCCCTCAAAGCCCCATGCAGTGGTGGTGACTGCTTCTCACTGTGCTGCATTTGAACATAATTTGGCTTCAGAAAAGCCAGTCACATCCTACGCTGCATCAAGAGAAGTGTGACTAGCAGGTTGAAGGAGGTAATACTCCCCTCTCTACTCCACTCTCATGGGACTCCACCTGGAATACTGTGTCCAGCTCTGGAGTCCCCAGTGTAAGGAGGACATGGACCTGTTGGAGCAGGTCCAGAGGAGGCCACAAAGATAATCAGGGATCTGGAGCACCTCTTCTATGAATACAGGCTGAGAGAGTTGGAGTTGTTCAGACTGCAGAAGAGAAGTCTCTGGGAGACCTTATTGCAGCCTTTCAGTAATTAAAGGGGGCTTATAAGAAAGATGGAGACAGAATTTTAGTAAGGCCTGCAGCAATAGAAGTGGTAATGTTTTTAACAAAATGAGGGTAGATTCAGACTAGATATAAAGATGAAATATTTAACAGTGAGGGTGCTGAAACACTGGAACAGGTTGCCCAGAGAAGTGGTAGATGCCCCATCCCTGGAAACATTCAAGGCCAGACTGGACGAGGCCCAGTGCAACCTCTTCTAGCTGAAGATGTCCTTGCTTATTGCCAGGGCATTGGACTAGATGACCTTTGAAGGTCCCTTCCAACCCAACCCATTCTATGATTCTATGATTTTTTCTAAGCTATTACACTCAGATGGGGTGGACAGTTGGTAACAGAAACACTTAAAAATCTCAGAGATAAATCTAGAAGAGTCTGTGTGCAACAGTCTTTAGAAGGACAAGATTTTAATATTCTAATTACATGGTATTATTGTGAATTAATATGAAATTTAACAAACCATCTTACAATCGCAGACAGCCCAACTGGAAAATTTGTCTTTTTTTTTTTTTTTCATCTAATGCTTGTTTTCTTCAAAACACACATACAGCAACTGATGAGCAGTGTTTCTGTTTTGCAGAAGCTAACTACTGAATACACAGGTGCCTATATGCAAGAAAGTTTTAAAAGAGTAATGGTCTAAATCTCATGCTTTTCTGTTATTTATTCCTAGGTGGGAGCCCAGAAGAGAAACAAGAGAAACATGTAGTTGTGTTTAGATCAATTCCCTAAGGGTTTTCTCTGTACCTCTGTGGTCTGTGATGATGCTCTTGAATCCCACCAGGCCCTGCATGCACAGTGACTAAGCATCTCTTTATTAGCCCCTCATCCAACCTGTTGGCAGTTTGAATATCAGTGTTTTCCTGGAAAAATTTCAGAGGAGCCAGAAAATAGATTCACAAAGAAGTAGCTCAACTCTTCTGTTTTCTTTTCTGTGTTTCTGGTGGGGAAGTAGGAATGATGAATTGTCTTCAGGCTCACTGCGTATTAGTGACTTTAGACACCCAGAGCCCTTGATCTGTGGTGGATTTGGATGTCTCCACAGACTGTTGAGAGGTCAGAAGCAAAGAGAAATATGTTGGCTTGCTCCCCCTTCTCTTTGCTTTGGATCATATTCTTATAGTGGATCCTTGCTGCACAATCATCTGGATGTGGAATAAAGCAGAATATGAACCTCAGAATCTGATTCAATACTTCACTATTTTAGTTGGATTAATTCTGAGGCCTTCACTTCAGTAGGCTGAATACAGCTCTAATATGGTTGGAGTCTCATTCCCCAAAGCTAGATTTGTGCTATTCCTCAACACTAAGAAGATGAAGAGATACTGATGAGTTGATTGGTAATTGAGTTAATTTTGAATGGCTTTGGCCTGATTATTTTGTTTTGCTTTAAGAATGTTTTTTTTTTTTCTTAGTTGGAAAACAGATAGAATTTAATTGCTAACCACAGTAGGTCTCCTGAATTTAACTGTGATAATTTTAAGTAACTAGTTTTATTCAGATATCTTAAAGCATTGATTGCCTGTCTAAAGAAGGATTTAAATACATGCATATGGACTACACTGCAATGCACCAGCAAAAGCGCTTGTGTGTAACAGCTTTCTTGGCTCCACAGCTTAAATGGCTGTGAAGGAGCAATTCTATCTTTTCTTCAGTGTATTTGTTTAATTATTATTATGATATTAAAATATATCTTTCTGCTATGTAGATGGCTACATTTTTATAGATCCCTTGACTCTCAAATTCAGGGAAAATAGATTGAAAATTGACTGAAATGTGTTGCTTATTATTTTAATTAGCATAATTGTAAATGTGGTTGCATGTACTCATATCTGCTGTTTGCAAACATTCTGTGGGCATTTATCACTACACTGGTAAAGAAAGCATCTATCAAATCCGTTACAACCTTCCACCCTTGAAACTTCAGAGGGAGCAGGGAGGTGGATTCACACAAAAAATAGCTCAAAACCAATACAGGCTCTTAGATAAACTCCAGCTAGCATCAACAAAGACTCAAAGTTGTAAATGCCATTGATTGTACTGTCAAAGGGTTGCTAAGTAGGTATGAAGCATAAGCTAGCTAAAGAAATGAAATCCATACCTGCATAGAATCCTCTTAGAAAGCTTGCCTTTTCCACCATGGTTAGTTAAAGTGTTACCTTTGCAGGTTTTCAAGCAGTTATCTTGTCAGAGCTCAATTAAAAGTGTATTTTTATTCCATACCTAGTTAGCCTTGTTCTCATTTGCCCCACTAACTGGGCTTTGGTTAGGCAAATGCAGGACGTAAATGATGTTTGCAGTCCCTTTCAAACAGTTTTAAATTGCTGAAGTGGTGGGAAGGGCTCTTTGTAGGAGAATCAGGCCTAGCATGTCTGTTAATATTTTGTTATGAATTTATCAGGAAAGAGATTATCACTGGGATGGGTTTCAGGAAGCCCAGCAGGAATATGCTTGCATACAATTTGTGACTGCTGCCTTTGAGAGGCTTTTCAGGCAAATATCCTTCATATCTTACAGGAAATATTGTAATATCACATGTGGTAAGTCATGAAATGGAAGGAACAGGGAGTTAGCATTCATAATAGAAACAGAGGAAATGTATTTGTGTGAGTTGCAAAGACATCTAGGAGTCTTGATGCAGACAGCGCTGCTATTCCTTCTGCTCCTCATTTGCTATTGAAATTTAGCAAATCAAAATTCTTCTGTGACTTCATTTATCCATAATTCATTCCTGTCTCCCAAAGTTGCTTCAAAGATTCATTAATTAATTGGTGTTCATGTAGTAATTAAAGTCCTTGGCTGAAGTAATTTGTAAGTGCTGTCACAAAAGAAAAAAATACATATTGGACCCTGTAGAAACTGAGGGGGTAAGTTCAGCAATAGTGTATTTCATCAGATGTCAAAACAAGGACTGTAGGGCTGTGGGCAGTTTTGGATGGTGTGAGAAAGGGACTGTGAAGTACAAAACCACGGATACAGAATCAAGCACGTAATTTTATGTGATGACAGTTAAACATAATAGCACACTAGACTTGAAAATGTTTTATACAAGCCGTCTCTGAAATGCTAATTCCTCCAGCTGAATTATTTAACACAGGTGGTTGAATCATTCAGGTTTAGCAATATAAAGCCATGCACAACAAAACTTGTGCGTTACACAGGAGGTACTACATTCTCTGAGACAAGCCCTGAGATCTTTGCTCAGCCTTCACTCAGCCCAAACTCTCATAAGAAACCTTCAATGGAACCTTTGTTCAGTGAGGGCCACACTGGAGCACTCTGTGAGGATTTTGCAGTACCTGAAGAAGGTTTAGATGAAAATCAATACTTTTTGTTTAGGGCTTGATGATTAAGAGAGGAGAATCAAAGTTCTTAAAACTCCTCACAACTAAGGATTTCACAGGGCAATTAAAGTTTGGCCAGGCTGTTCTTCTAATATCTTAATAGTAATTAAGAATTAAGGGTTTAATATGACAGCTTTAATGTGTATATGTAAACTGTGATGCAGCATTAAATCAGTGTCATAAAACACTGGAAGAGACTCATAAAATATTGAGGAAAGAGCATGTAACAGCTTAATAACATGTTTCAGTATCTTCAGAAACAGATTGCATAACGATGGCTTACTGCTAATGGATAATTAATCAGGAACTTAGATTGCTTTATTTAAATACCAGTATATATCGTGAACTCACTTAACTAGGACCCTTGAATGGGTTCACTTTCTACGGTATACCAGAAGTAACATCTAATGGGCTAGTAAAAAACAGTCAATATGCTTGGGAAATGTTATGATGTTACAAAATACCACCAGCATTTCTAGGCTTTTGTCATAGCCTCACAACTGCCAGTGGCTTCTGCCTAAATGACACAATGAAAAAGCTAGCAGTATTTTAAATTATTAAGGGTTCCTATTCAGATAAACTTTGGTACCTCATTTCTTTCCTTGAATAAGATGAAAAAAAAAGCAATTAGCTCTTTTTCAGCATTTGTTTTTGGCATGCTTGAGAGCATTATCTGTGTCATACAGATGAAGAATTTAAGATGTGGAGAAATAAAACGTCACACAGCAGCTAATGGCAAAATTAGGAACAGTTCCCAGCTCAGGTGCCAATAGGTCCCAAGCCAGTATTCAACCCAGTAGACTGTGTTTCATCTGTTACTGAACACCTTTTGTGAAGTCCAAATAAATGACTTCAGAGGGACTGAAGATGAGAATGGGAATCCTTTCCATAACTGTCCTGAATAGAGGCGTTGTAATCCCTCTGTTGCTATGGTGGTAAATGAGATCCTGTGCGTTCCATGAAAAAGAGGGTAAGTATGGTAGTCAGAGATCCCTTTGTATTGAGGGAGTTAGAATATTTGCACCTGAATCTTAATGTAGAGAAGACGTTTTTATCTTTTGACTCAACCTGTCACTAGCCTTGTCATGACTTGTCATTCCCCAGATGAGTGCATTATTTACAGTCACAAGGTGAATCATATGTATCATACGGAAACCAACATTACCACCAAAATAGCTTGGAGAGCTGCCATATGCCTGTTTAACTCATCCCTTCGCTTCAGGAAGAACTGCTACAAGAGATTTTCCAGGTGGAAGTTTCAATTCCAAATGTGAAATGTAGAATACTTCAGGTAACATTTTCAAAAGCATCTAAGGTGCAGTTTCAGAAGCCAATCAGCAAGGCAAATGAGCATAGGACTGTACCTTCATTGGCACCTGAACTAATTTAAAGCTAACGCCTATAGTCCTTTATTGCTCTGTCACCGAACAGAAGGCTGATCTGTACATGTTCATTAGGAGATCAGGGTGCTTTCCTGCATTGGTCTGTGCACAGAAATTTATCCCACCTTCAATTTGACTTGGGTTCAAAAACATATACATCATTTTTGAAATTGTGTCTTGAATGTCTAAGACAGTTCACTTCTGAAAATCAGTCCAAGATCTAGGAGGGAGGCAAGTTACAAAAGAGTTTCTGACATGTGTTGTACAAATCCCGTGAGTACCATATTGGTTTTTCTCAGAAGGGGCAATCGTTTTTGCAAAGCAGAATTTAGCAACACATTACATCTAAAACTGAAGTGAGAAATGTAAGTAAGGAGCAGCAGAAGAGGAAAGGGACTGTGATTATAGTGGTAGTAGGATCAAATTTAAAATACAGAGAAAACAAATCTGGGAAAGGTGACCATGAAACACCTTGCTAAAGTATATGTGTACTGCAGTTGATTTATGGGATCACAGCATCTCAGCTAGGTTTAACCAAACTAACTTAGATACTGATGATGACAACAAGACAAGATCATGAGTTTCATCACAGACAGCAAGAAAATACCAAGGGACACCAGCTTACACTCAGAGCCCATTCCAAAGTCTGCACTGTTACCTGGGCACACAGTTCCCTTTGTGTTGCCCCCATCACAGAGTAGATGGCTGTGAAAATACTTTTGTAGATACAGATGACAAGATGCTCTCTTGGTTCTCTTTGTTCACCAGCTTGCAAGTTCCTTGTCTTCTATAACCCAAATGAATATCAATACAGACATATGTTGTCACACATAATAGATGTAATCTGGCTGGGTGTCAGCACAATAATAATTTCCTTCACATTGGGAAATGACACAGAAAAAGATCAACAGGTAAATAAGGCCTGCTAATGTGCAAGAATGCAATCAGTCGGAACAAAGAGAACCATAGTATTTAACATGCTGCACAAGCATCACTGATGATATATTGTTAAGAAAAAATGTTAATTCTCCTCCATCTTTTCCATACAAACTCTACTTCCTGTTTGCACCTGCCTCTTGATGTTATAATTTTGGCATCTGGAGTTTACACAGCTAAATTTTCTTTATGTTTTTTTAATATTTATAGTTCTTTTTGCTGCAATAATGTGGGTATATTATGATTATGATTCAACATTATCAAAATCCATTACATCAATTTGGAGAATTTGTATAGCTTGCAAATTCCGCTTCGATTTTGTGAGCCAGTGCTTTTGTTCTTTTCCATATTAAAGACAGATAGGAAGAAGCTTTCCTGCCTTCTGAGGATTTCTGAGTTTTCGAACATTTTCTTGTTTGCTTCAGGATAAAATTTTTAAAAGTTTTCCATGAAAAAAGGGAATGACATCTCCTGGTTGAAAACGGTATTCAAACCCCTTGTATAGAACAGGAACTTGTATTTGACTGTTTCACATATACTTTCATATTTTTCTCCTTTTTGTTTTATTTTGAACAAATTCTAATTTCCAATCAAAACAACTAATTTCATTTCAATGGGTAAACCCCTCACTTTTTCACAAAAATTTCCTTGCCAGTTGCACAACCAATTGTTAACATTGCCTTTTATTGTCTTGCCTTTGGAGATAGCAAGGAAATGGTCTGGGGTATGGTAAGCATGGGTGGGGTAGTGAGCAGCCAGTTCAAACCTACTGCAAGTGGAATAGAGCTATCTGGAAATACAATATATTTTCAAACCAAGATCAAGAATGTTGACAGGTACATAAGGAACAGGACTGTGTTCTGAATCACCTAGGAAGAATTTTGATCAACTGACAAGCCTGATCTCTTAAAAGGTAAGAAAAATATCTAAGCTGGCTTTCTGTGGTATGAAATACTTTTTGCAGGACAGTAGTGATTGCTGGTTGCAGGGCCACAAACACTCAAACTACATATATTTGAAGAAAAAAACAAGTATAGGGAAGAGATCTGGACATCCATCCAGATGCCAAAGAATAATTTTCAGTGGTGGGAACACAGAGGCAACAAATGATTCTTTTGATCTTATGGTATCCAAAAGAATCAATAGTTGTGTTACAAATCTCTGATGTGAACAGGTGTAGCCAGTACCTGTCCTAAGGGATACCTTTAAGCTACTACAAAAACATCAGATACCTGTCCTTGCCACTGGAACCCAAAGCAGTTAGGCTGTGAGCCGGGACTCTGGACATAGAAATGTCTCAGAAACACAAAGAAGGTGTGTCAGCTTGAGATGTAAGTTTAGCACTTATTGTGAGTGTCCAGGCAAAGGGTCAGGACTAAAGCTGTTACACCTGCCCTCTTAGGGTTCTTCAGGTAACTGTTAAAAGACAGCAAACAAGTAAAAGTGGGTTCACAAAACAATCATTACTATAGGAACATATCCTGGAGCTGTAACAGCTCTGTTCAGGACAAACGTGTTAGACTGTTGATCCACTTTCTGCTTTTGGCGTGTATGGGTTTAATCCTTTTTCTAGAACAGGTGGATTTTGCTCTTGGTTACTCAAGAAAGACAAGGCACTGCGGGAGGCTGTGCAACCTCACAGCTGTGGCACTAGAGCATTGATGACACTGGCCACTGTTAATTACAGAGGCTACAGTTTCCCTAGAAAGTAGTTCTGGACTATATTATGTTCTGTTTTAATCAGGACGAGAGTCAAGAGCATAGGAAAAAATATTTATGAGTGTTGCTAAGAGCAGAATTTGGTAGACAATCAAAAATATGTTACACTTTACCTGAAAAAACTGAGTGAATAACTTTAGCTAGTCTCTCAGGAGGCCTGGCTTAATCAGAAGGGGAAAATAGTATTTCTTAGAACTGCTGTGTCTGTCCCTCTGCCCTAACCTCATCCCACTCCTTTATGGCCTAGTTTTATGTTAAAGAGCCTCTAATAAATTCTAGAATTGCTTTTTGGTTTTTTTCTTTTGAGGGTTAAGTGACCATGGGATGAAATACAGGTAAGAGCTCTTCATTGCCATTTGCAGAAGGAGAGCCTGGAAACAAATATTTCTGTTTAATATATTTCCTGGTTTTGTGTATCATAACTTCATGGGACATGCATGCATCTATTACTACAACATGGTCTAAGTTTTATGGGATGACTATTGTCTGGGGGGTCCTAAACAGTAATAAGTGATTGCTGAACTGTGGAGCAGAATTTATTTTGCTTAACTTTTACACATTTGTCATATAAAACTATCTACTTTTGGGGTAATTATCTAGACTTCCCTGAAGATCAGTGGGGTAAAATTTCTGCTTGCAGCATGCAGTTAGTCTTAACCTAAGTGGTTAAGATAATTATCTATAAAAGAAGCCTAAATAGCTATATGTATAAGTTATAAACATCTAAGGTAAGTGAAAATTACTTTCCACCTATATGACATTCTTAAAAGCCCAAGGATGATGTATCTCCAAACACACCTTCTCTCTTCTATACCCAGTCAGTATCACTTCATTGATACTGCAGATAGTTTGGTAAAGTGTTAGGCAGATGAACATTGCAATACATTTTGTAAAGTCCATCAGAAGGAAAATTTTCTTTAGAGAAACTCCAGATGAACCATGATCTGTTTTGTAGTTTAACTTTCTAGACTGAAATTGATTTTAGTTACATGACGCTGTGTTTAATGAATATATTTCTTGTAGCTTTCCATGGACTGCAGCAATTTTGTATGCGCCTTAAATTTCTTGGTTTTATGTTATGGTGTTATCTAAATCCTTCCATACTATCAGAATTTGCATAGAATAATAGAAAAATTCTCAAAGCAAACTTTCTGACTACAAAAGGGCAGTGATCCACTCAAAAAGACGTGTCTTGTATCCTGAAGTGGAAATGAAAGTATGTTAAAGCACAGTCTGTTTTATGGGTTCTGCCCTTACTTCTTGGAAATGGAAGAAAATCCTCAAACCATTAGACTTTACCATTGCTTGTAAGTCATAGTTATACCAAACCCAGAGGTAGCAAGCTTAAATCTATTCATCAGCTAAGCTAATAATACCAGTGTAGGATATATAACACACTTCAACAGTGGAAGTAGCTTCATTGTATCTAACAAAGGCATATGACTCAGTCTAATTTTTTTAACTAGGTGGTTTGACCTGGATCAAAGAAATTTCAGAAGCTATGTAGTGACCACCATTCCTGAAGTGCAATGATGTAAGAGTAGTAGGCAAATGTTATGCATTATGATGTAGTCAAACCGGAGGCCTGTGACATCTGTGAATTACTAAAATAGTGTAATCAGTAACAGTATAAAGTATTTTGTGACACCATGGTGGCAGTGCCAGACACAACGAATAAGCATCTTGTGCAAGTATGTCAGTGATGTAACCTCTGAAAGGGATAATCACAGAATCATAGAATGGTTTGGGTTGGAAGGGACGTGAAAGATCACATAGTTCCACTCCCCCTGCCATGGGCAGGGACACCTTCCACTAGCCCAGGTTGCTCAAAGCCCCGTCCAACCTGGCCTTGAACACTGCCAGGGAGGGGGCAGCCACAGCTTCTCTGGGCAACCTGTGCCAGTGTCTCGCCACTCTCACTGTGAAGAATTTCTTCCTTATATCTAATCTAAATCTAGTCTCTTTCAGTTTAGAGCCATTACCCCTTGTCCTGTAATTTAATCTTTCAAGAATGATCATATTTGACAAGACCGAGTAATCTGTCAAACTTAGTTTTCTGCATCTGAGAGTAATAGATTCCTAAAGACAGTGAAAAATAAGGCAAAAATAAAATATCTCCTTTTTTTTTTTTTTTTTTTTTTTTTTTTTTTTTTTTCAGAAGCATTTCTGGAGTCAGAGTTAAAATCTTTTTTCTTAGTGAAAATTGGTATTAATGCATTTAACTAAAAACTCAGCTGTCGGGATAGTAATCTTCTCTGATTATAAAGACTGAGCTTTCGCCATCTGGCAGCCCTACAGTGCCCATTCACTAGCACTTATGCCATCTCAGGGATGCCCAGAACAGTGAGGCTGGTGCTCATGGAATAAGGCATATGAGTTTCCCTCCCAGATGTGCACTGATTGCTAGATCTGTCATCCCGGGAGCAGAGAAATATTCCAAATAGCCATGATGACTCCAAGCACACAAAACCTACAGAAACACTGCACGTTTTCTACCCTGAAGTCATGCCATTTTTTTTCCCAAAACAATATTGGAACAGTCCAACACTTGTGTACAGACCAGTAGCATCTAATACATTTTAACATTTCATATTCTAGTTTGTATTTATCTGGGCTTTAGAAAGCAAGCCTAGCACTTGAAGAATAAATGAGGGGAATAAGACTGTCTTCTTTGGCTAATTACTACAGCAACCAACATATTTCTCAAAACAGATCATTAACAGAAATGTTATAAAACTGAGGGGAAGGAATTACATGAAAATCTGTGCTCTGTATCACAGTTGCTAGTTCACATACCAATGCCAGATGCAGTTTAAGTTTCAGAAACTCCAGGTAAAATGCAATTATACACCTGACTATTGCTGTCTGGCACCAGGACACAGAGTGACTGCTCATTGAGATCTGAAATAACAATGGGTAGAACAGATTGTCAAAGCGTGTCACTGAAGTTCAACAGGGCCAAGTGCAAGGTGCTCCACATGGGTTGGGGCAATCCCAAGCACAAATACAGGCTGGTCAGGGCATGGATTGAGAGCAGCCCTGCAGAGAAGGACTTGGGGGTATTGGTGGATGGAAAACTGACCATGAGCCAGCAATGTGAGCTCACAGCCCAGAAAGCCAACCGTGCCCTGGGACGCATCAAGAGAAGTGTGGCCAGCAGGTCGAGGGAGGGGATTCTCGCCCTCATCTCCACTTTTGTGAGACCCCACCTGCAGTGCTGTGTCCAGCTGTGGTCCCACAACATAAGAAGGACATGGACTTGCTCGAGTGAGTCCAGAGAAGGGCTGTGAAGGTGATCAGGGAGGTGGAGCAACTCTCCTATGAGGACAGGCTGAGAGAGTTGGGGTTGTTCAGCCTGGAGAAGAGAAGGCTCCAGGGAGACCTTACAGCTGTCTTCCAGTACTTAAAGTGGGCTGCAGGAAAGATGAGGGGGAACTTTTTTACAAAGGCCTGTAGCGACAGGAAAAGAGGTAATGGTTTAAAAAGAGTGTAGATTTAAGTTAGGTGTAAGGAAGAAAATCTTCAGAGTGAGAGTGGTGAGACACTGGAACAGGTTACCCAACTGTTGTCAGCAACAGTTGTTTGAATTTTTAAGAACCCCTTTTTTGATAAAGCTCTAATTTATTTGTAACTATTTATGTTACTTGTTTAACCTTTATACATTGGTAGGTCTAAATGTCAAATCTCCAAGGTGAATACCACATACTGATTCTGTTAAGGATTTATGTGAAAGGCTTCAATGTATCGCTTTCTTTACTTTTTGATATTAGGTGACAAGTTGTTTTGAACACCTTGGGCAAGACACAGAAGTTAATACAGTATGTTGAGTGAAAATGGAATCCATATAGAAAAGCTCTTATGTTAGTCAGTAAAAGGCTGTAGGGTTACTGAAAATATTTTATTTCTTAATGTAATGACAGAAGGTAAACAAAGGGAAAAAAAATCTAATTTTGATCTCGCTTATGTTGATTTAATAATGCTATAACTCTATTGTTTTCTGTCAGATTACTCTTGCTTTTCAGAACATACATGATCTCTGGTCCCTTTACATCCCTTTACATATACACCCTTCTAAAAAAGTTAAAACTTTCCCACTTTTTTTTTGAAACTAACAAAATATTTTCCCCTTAATTCTATTTAGTTTTGACTTCAAATATCCTCCTACTCACTTATAATACAGAGGAGTATTTTATTATCTGTAGTGGGAAAAGGGGCTTGATGACTACTAGTGTTCTTTATCTTTGAGTATGCCTCAGACTACTGGATTGGAAACACAGTATTTATCCAAACCCCACAAAATTATGTGTAATGAAACTGCAATGGATTTAATGACAATATTTCACTTGCACTGACTTTCACAGTGTAGATACAGTGCAGGTGGGTGTTAGTGCATTTCAGATTTTTAAAACTAATTGACAACAATTAATTATACCATGCAAACCAAGGCAAAAATGTATCATGACAGACCTTGGGTGAAAGTGTATAGAGAATTGCATGTTTCTGACAGGAAAAAATAGGATAATGGCTGAGTGGGATTCTGTAAGTCATGTGCATAGACACATGTGTAAGTGATGGTGGTAGGAAGATCCCTGGCAGTCCGGCAGTAACGATGCTTCTAGAAATCTCTGTCTCCCTCCCAACTAGAGTTCTGAGTACAGATGTCCAGATAGGAACATATCCTTAAATTAATTCCTTCTCATTGCAGACCCTACTTCGCTCCCCTCTGTATTACAGTTCAAAAGTCCTTCAGTATTTCCTGCCCTGAATGCGGCAGAATCTTCCTAGCCAAGACATTTTGGACAGCTTTAGAAAACATTTCTACTGTTTCTGTGATCCAGTCCTAGTGCTCTCATCTGGGTGCCAATATCCACTAGCCATCTGAGCCCACCTCCTCATCGAGCTGTCGTTTGCAGAAAAAAGGCCCAGCCATAATTTCTGACAGCAATTAAGATTTGTTCTTGTAGCATTCTGCAGGAAGGACTACAGGTATGAGAGCCGAACGTAAAACAGTAGGGTGGATCATGGCCAGAAGAGACTACACCAGGGAAGATTTTTAGACATAGAGAAGGTTTCCTGGTGGCACAGCATGATTCTGTACTCATTCACATTTAGACAGAATCTAGCTGTGAATAGAAATAGTAGTTGACTATAGTTATTTCATTTTTAATGGAGAGAACCAACAAAACTACAAAGGAGCAATGGTTGGCTTTGCTGGCTTTATAAAAGCAAGTCTTGAGTTCTGTACTAGGCAGCAGGAAGGAATTCCAGCAGGCAGGTTACACATCTTTCACACCTCCAGGAAGACAGCCTTCCTTCACTGTATAGCATACTTCTTTCCAAGTGATGCTCACACACACAGCAGTGACACCGCCTAGCCACAGCTCAGTTACACTGACTCGTCCCTTGCCTGGTTCATACAAGGGTACCTTTGATAGTATTCCCAGCGCAGAACAGAGCCAGGAAACTGATTGCGGCATGTGCTGGAGTACCTTTGTCAGTGCAATCTAACCATCTCACAACAAAACTTTGGTTAAACATGAACAACTAAACATCATTCTATCTATCCTTGAAAGTTTCCAGGCTACAAGTATAGGTTGATGTTGCCACGTCCTGTTGTTCCTAAACAGGTTTAGGTTACTCTGCAAGTGAGCAATACAGTTGCATCTATATTTTGCTGTATAGAGATAACCTTTATCTAAGTTATTCAGTGAGGCTGAATCATGGTACGGTGCTATTCTGCATAGTTTCTTTTGCAGCTTTCATTGCCATGGTACCCAAGTGACTTCTAGTAATGCATTAAGCAATGTGCCTGTCACTCGTCATGCGAGTTCACTCCATCTCTCATCCTTGCCCCTGTATAGGGAATAGGAACTTTCAGTTTCTGTTTTTCATCTTTCCAGGTGAAATATCTCAGTCATTTTACTTGATTGAGTGAATGATGATGTTTGTAACTCACTGTCTGTAATAAAACAATTAAGCTAGCTCTAAACTAACACTTCCATTTCACACTAAATAGATCAGTGTTTTTTATCTGAGAGGACAGCTGTATTTTCAATTATGTAAGAAAAAAGTGCACATAAGGGAAATATTAAGCAGGGAAATACTGTTACTTTTGTATTATCAGTCAGGGTTATAGATTTTTTTATTTTAAAAGAATGAAAGATTACTATGCATACAAGTCAGATAAAGGCTTGGAAAAAAAATAGCTCTTTTGTCTAGTTCGGTATTCACTCTGATTTAAAATATATATCTGCATTGAAAAGACTGCAGTGAAGATCTGATAACTTTTCCTAGAACACGTACAGAATTTTCATTGTAATTCGATTTGCAATTTAAATCATAGAATCGCAGAACATCTTGAATTGGAAGGGACCCATAGGGATCATCGAGTCCCTGCTCCTTGCAGGACTACCTAAATGTCTAACGTCTAATGAAATACTGCTTAAATACCAATAATGGGTAATTCATTAAAAAATAGCGTATGTTTTTTACCTTTGCAACAGAAACACCAAGTCATCAGCAAAACCAGAATAATATATAAATTTCGTTTTGTTGTTGGAAAGACCTGCAAGAAGTGAAATTAATTGTTAAAGTTACATTCTCCAATAGGAATCTCTTGTCTCTCATAGAAGTAAAGGACCACTCTTTGCTTCATCCTGGCATCTTGCCGTTCAAAGTATTTCCCTGTAATCTCACTAGCATTCAGATTGTTATAAAATGGATCATCACCCCTAGACTATTACTCGAAGAAGGAAACAGATGCAAGTTCACCCTTATATCCTGAACTATTCAGACACAAATACATCCAAAGGTCTTGTAAGTGCCATAAGACACACCACCTTTAGCCAGGGTTTCCATCATTTTGTGATTCTTGGAACATCCACTGACTTCAGAAAATGTGTGCATGTAGTAGAATTATGGCCCACTGTATAGTGCTGCATGTTTTCACTCTGTGACCAGTCAATGGGGACTAGACAGTTGCTATAGTACACTGAAAGAAATTTTATTTTTTTTTTTTTTTTTTAATAAATCAAGTTATAAAGATTCAGAATTTCAGCTCAGCATCTTTTCTCTTTCAAGGATGATGAACATTTTTTTTTTTCCTATGACTTGGTTTGCCCATCTGAAAAGTCACATTGTTGTTGTTTAACTCCTACTGGTCCTTGATGAAGTGAAACAAAACAGCACCATACTGAGGTGGTTTCCTAGATGTAATTTGTACCTGACAAGCTTGTAGGGATGGAAAAGCATAGATACTTTATTTATCATCAAACTGAATACAAAAAGACAAGGTTTTTTCGCTGTTCCCAAGATAATAGGTACTTTCTCTGTTTCAGAGAAAATACATGGTCCAGTGCATATTCAGTTGTCTCTCTGTAAATAGTTTTTATAGTTGATTTTGCTAGCAGTGCTATGAAACACAAAGGACCAAAACGGCCAACCTGTATCACAGAAGTAATGACCATGACCATCACATGCTGTTAATCTGAAAGAAAAGCTTGACCTGAGATGACCAAAAAGTGGAAGAGTTTGCAATGCTCCCATGTTTCTCAGCTAAAAAATACTCAGAAGCAGCTGTTTGTAGTTAACTTTCCATGAGCAGTGACTAAACAAACTGATGTAGGCTTCCGTGTCAAAGTTGCTTGATATTCTGATGGTATATCAGTCCCACAGCATGCAAAAATAAGAACATCATATTATTTTCTTTCACTGTTCATTAGTGCCACTGTTGCGGTATGATCTGAAAGAAACCATGAGAGTCATCACTGCAACTTATGAGTGTGGCTTCAGAGTTTGTGGAAGGTTTGGAATAGGTGAGAAAGTAAGAGTGCCTGGGACAGTACCAGAGCTTATGAGGCCGAAATAAGAATGAAGTCCAAAGAAGACTTGGGATCTAGGAAGGGAAGCACCTGACAACATGAGAAGTGTCACCTGGAAGTTGACAGAGATGCACAAGTTTCATGGGGAAGCTAGAAATAATCCTAGGTGCATTCAAACAGTAAATAGAAGATTGAAGGAAACAGCAGAAGAAAACAGAGAAAGTGGCTGAGCCGACTCTGGAATCAAAGGATCTGATAACCCATCAGCAAAGGAAGATGGTACTATTTTTAAAAAATAAGTATAACAGAGGGTGAGCAAGAAAGAAAAGAGGAAATATAAAAGGACCTAGAAGAGAAGATCTGAAACACTAGCCTAGTATCAAATAGAGCAGTTGAAATAAAATGGAGAAATAAAAAAAAATCTGCAAATATTTTTGGAATATACTAAAAAGACTGATTGGAGAAGCATTATATGTTCAAGACAGAGTAGGACAAGTGCAATGAAATGGTTATGCACAAGAGCAGCATAACATATTAAAATTCTTCCCAGCACAAAGTACTCTGTTACTAGTAAACAATTTTCTTACAATAAAAATGTGAGATATTATCCACAGAATATTTCTCAAATGCAAAGCTTGCACATAACGTTATAATATCTGGTTTTATAGTAATATGAAATAAGCATTAGCATGAGAGATAGAAAATACACATGGTAACATTGTTACTAAACCTATTTAAAATATATCCTTTAACAGAAAAAATGTTTATCAACGAAAGGAAGATTTCTAAACCCCATTAGAGTCTAATTTTAAGAGGCATAACTATGAAGATAAAAGAAATTTCGAAAACTTTGAGCAACTGTGGAATTACCTTTGACTGCGAGTATTTCTAACCCTCATCTAAGGACCATGTAAATACTGTCATGACTGCAGAGAGCTGTGGATCTCTTTATATATCTCCTCCTCTTGCAATTCGGTTGGTGAAACAAGTCTCAGTGGCTCAGGCAGTCGTTAAAACCATGGTCTGGCAAAGGCTGGTGGAGAGCATGGACAGCGTCAGCCTGCTTGCGTGCTTTCCAAATGATCGTGCTGGGGTTTGCCCGGCTGGTTCTCAGTTTATCACCAAATTAGGGGAAGGTGTGCATGCCCGAAGGGTACAGGGCTGTGTGCTATTGGAATACAAACTCTGGCCAGAGTTTCATTTGTTAACATGAGGGAGAGATTTTATTCGGATGCACTAATTTTTTAACTGTACATTTACGGCATTTAGTTATAAATATTCCGTTATAAAATAGTAAGTCTATTGTGTTTACTGTGAAAGAGGCCTTATAGGTCATATGCTATTTCTTCAGTGCCTTACACTTTTTTCCTAGAGAAGTCTGTAATTACAGCTATTACAATCTACGTAAGTAAAACATCATCAAAGTGCTACCACCGAAGCAGAACTGAACAATCTAAGTGTTTTACTAAAGTGTTATTACTGCAAAACTATTGGGATTTTGCTAAGACATCTTTTACCCCGCTCTTATCTGAAATGATTAGCGGTGATAAGAGCAAGTTCTGCTGTGAAACAGGTGAACGGCGTCAGCAAAAGGGCGCAAGCCCAGCACCCGCTGCACTTCCAAGGCAGAACGACGCGGGAGGACCTGCTGCCGCTCGGGCCGCGTTCCCGGGGGAGCGGTTCGCGCGGGTTTTGACACCCGGCGGCTGCAGGCCAGCACGTCC